>NW_007726300.1:559963-590598 GCF_000696425.1 Galeopterus variegatus | reverse complement strand
AAAAAAAAAAAAAAAAATTTTTTTTTAAAAAAAAATTAAAAGGGTTTTAAAATTTTTTGTAAAAAAAAGGGGAAAACCCCCCCCCCCCCCCACACACCCTGGAGGAGTTCATAGTCAGAATTTATGAAAGCAGAGCATGGTTAATGGAGTATGAGTAAATCCACACTTTGGAATGACAACCCTACATGAGTAATACCAGCACCAGTATGTATAACCATTTGCATAATATTTAAAGTGGGGAAGGGATCAGATTTAAAATTCTGGTTCCTTACCACTAAGAGTCTTGTGACTTCTGCCCATCTAAATGGGATCTAAAAACTCTTTTAGATTCTCCTGATCCTCTTATTTGTCCCATGAGACTCTTGTCCCAAGGCAATCTAGGCAGGGAACATGCCTCTTTATTTCAGGACAGCAGACTGACTCTACTTCTGAACTTGCGCATGTCCCCTCTTCTCTCCTCCCTGTTCTCTCATATCATGCATATGCTTCAGAGCCTGTCTACACTCCAAACCCTGCAAACATCAGAGAAAAAGCTTGGCTTTTCTTTCTTTTCCCACACTATTTCGTCCTTTTTACTTTTTCAAATATCAAGCAACCCTTTAGAAAATATTATTCACATTTTCCCTGTATTGTCGATATTAAAGCAATTCTAGAAACTACATCAGGGGTGGGGGAAGGGAGGAAGGAAGATAGTGTAGCAGGAGGAGAAAGCTGGGAAATTGCACACAGCAATATATTTGTCTCGAGCATGTTTCTAATTAACCACTTATTTGCCAAAGTCATATAGGTCATGTACCATCTTCAACAGTTAGCATCCACTCTCTAAGGGCCTGGGAAGCATGGCAGCATCTGGGAAAGAATGTGCCAATTTTGGACTGCACTGTGAGAAATTTCCTCCTGTTTCATTGAAATCTTCTGTGAAACTGTACTCATTCTCCTACACCTACCTCCAGGAGCAACATGTCTAAATTTACTCTCTATCATAGCCCTTCCAACACACGTATACTACCACAGCTCCTAAATCTCATTGTTCCTGGTTCAGTTTCCTCAATCAATCTTTACATGACATGATTTTCAGAGTCTTTTCTGTCTTAATTGCCCTTTTGGGTGCTTGCTATTTTTCAAATGTTAAGATGCTCAAACTGACCTGAATACTCAGACTGCCTGCCTCAGATTTGTGCTTATCAGCATGACGATTGTATTTGTATTAGCTTTTTTTAACCATCACATGAGGATGGTTTGCTCATTTTGAGGTCATGGCAACTCGAATCTCCTGGTCTTTTTCATTACAATTATTGCCAAACAAGGACTCCTCCATTCTGTATGTATCTAATCTTTCAAACCACGTGCATTACTTTTCCATCCTCACTGTTAAATTTTATCTGGTCAATCTATTGTTCTGGTCTTTCAAAATCTGGCTGCCTGAGACTCATAAAAGCTGAAGGACCCAGCAACAGAAAAATTCTAATATAAAAGGACTGCCAGTGAGCATGAGCAATGAGACCAGATAAACATACATTTAAATAAAAATAACTGGTGTTAACTGGTATTACAGTCTTACAGAACTGAGTGCAAATAGAAGAAACAATTTCTTTGAAAGTGAATATAAAAGTTATTGTAAGAGCTATAAAATGGAAAAGTAATAATTTAGTAGTAATAATGTAGATCTAAATCCCAGAGGATATCAATGGAGACCAGAGAGTGAGTGTGGGAAGAGATTGGGGGAGGGGAGGATAGAGTAAAAACACACCAAATTCCTAATCCCCCTTAATGAGAATCAAAGGTTTTGCTTCATGCATGAATTTTATATTTCATAAAATATAGGTCCACATATGATTTGAAAAATTTAGAAACAACCACTAGCAGAATAAAAAATAGGATGTCTATGTTCCAAATCACTATGGAAGGTAAAAGCAATCAAAACACCAATCATAAAGCAAAACACAGGCACACACAAAATAAACAGCAAGACATTGCCCAAAAACAAAAGGAATAAACAAAATTCTAGTGGTAAGGTCAAATATCAGATATAACAATTGAAGTAAATTTTGTAAACCTTCCGACAAAAAGACATATACTCTTTAGGATGAACTTTAAAGATAAAGAACAGACAGATTTAAAACAAAATAACACAAATGTTTAATACAAAAAAATGCAATAAATAGGGCAGAGATGGTTAATATCTTTGTTATGTAGAAATAACATACCAATCAACAAGGAAAATAATAAATTTTCATTAGAAAAATGAACAAAGGTTAGGAACAGGCAATTCACAGAAGAAAAACAAATAGTAATGTTTGTATGGGATAATATTCATTGTCACTGCAGTTAATGATATGCAAACCAAATTAAAAGAAAACAATTTTTCCCCCACTAAATCAACAAAGAATTTGAAAAGGAAAGATCATTTGGATTGGTGTTGGAATTGCTCCTGTCTTAAACTGCTCGTGTTAATGTGAATTGATACAAGCTTTCTGAGTAGTTTGGAACCCTGTATCAAGAAAATTTAAAACATATATATCTTTTTATTCAATAATTTCACTTCTGGAAATACACCCTAAGGAAATAATCAGAAATGCAGATCAATATTTCTGAGCAATAAGTTGCCAAATTATTTATAAGAAAATAAGAAATTTTAAAATTATAAAGTAATAAATAAATTATAATGTGTTACTGATTCACTAGAAATTATGTTTATAGAGTTTTTTTTTTTTTTTTGTCTTTTTCGTAACCGGTAAGGGGATCGCAACCCTTGGCTTGGTGTCACCCGCACCGCGCTCGGCCAGTGAGTGCACTGGCTGTTCCTATATAGGATCCGAACCCGCGGCGGGAGCGACGCTGCGCTCCCAGCGATGCACTCTCCAGAGTGCGCCATGGGGCCGGCCCATGTTTATAGAGTTTTTGATGACATGGAAGTCAAACATTATAATCAAGTGCCAAGTAAATAAAATGTGTGATTTCAGCCTTGTAAATATGTGTGTACCTGTGTGTGCATTTCCTCAATTCTAAGGTAGATTTTTTTCATATTTTATTGCTTCTGAAATCAGGGTGAATTATACATTATTATAATTCTTTTCTCAAACCAAAAAGCTATTTTTAAATTGATGCATTTTCTCACAATGAATTAAATGTTGGATTCAAGGAAATACTGTGTCCGTGTGCTTAAAAAATATATTGCTTATATAGTTAGAAAATAAATTAGTTTTTAAAAAGAAAAGAAAGTCCCGTGGCATACCTTTAAAGACTGCACCTCAAGTTTGTAAAGAGACTCTCTTATAGCAGTTCTTTGGTACCATGTTTATGGCGTATGTCCATTACCTGCTCCTCGTTTTACCTTACTAAAAAGGGTATCTATTTACCGTATTTAAAAGCCCATTTATAATGGATTTTTGTTATGAAAACACTGTAGATCCTACTGGTCAGCATTTTGTTTTGTAAGGTCCATAAACATCCCGTCTACTTATTTGTTGTTCCTGGAATCTGCCTTCAAACTTCCTATCTCCCACCTTCTGTAAATCCAAAGTGAGTCTGCTTTGTTCCAGTCTCTTGATATATCTCAGGTTCTCCTTGATTCAACAGTTACTTCACAAGTTCCTTTAGAATTCTGTGATGAAAGTCTCTGGGAATGGAGCGTAGGATTTGTTTAAGCAGCCCATTCTTTTCTGGAAATTTGTGTCCCTTTTAACCCAGGCTTGACTTTAAAGTTTTAATGATAATTTTTTCTTGATGGAAATGCTTCTCTCATCTACCAGCATTATACTGCCATCTCCAGTGTTGTACATTCTACTTTCTTGTTCACATCAATGATCTAAACAGAATAGAAATGGTAGGTTTTATTGCCTTTGTCACTATTGTAAGCTTTGGCTTATCAGCACATTAACGATTCTGACAATTTTCTTATACATTTCACAATTTGTGTCCTTGGTTATATGACCGTCATAGAATTTCTGGGCAGTCTTACTGACATCTGTATCTCTGCACTTATTCATTATAATGTAGACAAAATTTCATTTTTAGAGCCCACCATCTCTCTTAAACCATGTTCTCTTCCAGACTCTCTTCATAAAGCTATATTTGAACCTTCTATAAACTGCTTTTCAAATCTTTTTATTCTTAAGGCCTTGGGTATATGCCTGACTCTGATCAAAAGTATACATTTTATATATTACCAATTCCAAGATGGCATGATCACTTTTTCCTATGGTACTTGTTGCTTTCATGGTCCCAGAAAATGAAGAATTAAACAAATAATACACTTTGTCAAGATAATTAGGCTGAATAATTGAATTGAATGAGTAGCTATGTGGCAGGGGTCTGCAGGGTCCTGATTGCTTGGTTTTATTCTGCAACACAAAGTGCGGGCTGTCAATTTTGAGTTTTGCCCTTAGGGAAATGTAACATGACTGGTCCAGCAACTTCAGCTATAGCTTCATTTAAAAAGCTTTTAAGTCTACATACCCATCATGTAGAAACACATATAGGGCACACACAGCACAACTGAAATTGACTGTAAAGTATCTCCACATGCTTCTCCAGGCCTATAATTCATGACCATAATGAACAGAACAGCAGTGTTCCTTGTTTATCCCCTGTGTGTAACCCAATAGTAGTAAAATTAAAACTTTATAAACAAGAAGATGTTGAACTCTTTAGCAAATTCAACTATGTTGTGATAAAGTCCAAATGGGTTTTTCAATGCAGACATTTTGTTGAGATGCTTAAATTGTCAGACCCCAAATGTGGGAGTTTCAACAATTGTTATTTCTTTCCTATGAGGGACATAACAATGTAACAACTTATATTATTAGCATTTTGTTTTAGCCTCTTTGTTAGATTTTGTTGAATTCACAATTGAAATAATGTGTAATAACTGAACAGCATAAGTCAGGATATTTAACATCTGTTAGATTGGTGTTTGCCTAAAAAAGTCCATTGGTGTAAAGGTGTAAAGGAAGAAAATACTAGAACTTTTACATGTTCATTTCTTATCTCATCAATTTTAATTTTTGTGCATTTTTTATAATATACATAATATATTAATATAGTAATACATTTATAAAATATATTAACAAATAAATGTAAATATATTGGGGGAATTAGGGGCCGGCCCGGTGGCGCACTGGATAGTGCGCCACTTGGGAAGTGCGGCGGCGCTTCGTATAACTTCGTATAATGTATGCTATACGAAGTTATTACGTCTCTTGCAGACAACATATTGTTGGGTCTAGCTTATTAATCAAATCAGCCAGTCTGTGTCTTTTGTGTGTGGAATTTAATCCATTTAAATTTAGGGTTGTTACTGAAAGTTATTGTCTTACTTCTGGCATTTCATTTGTTTTCATTTGGCGGCGCTCCCGCCCGAGGGTTCGGATCCCACATACAGACCGGTTCCCGCTCACTGGCTGAGCGAGGCGCGGTAGCAACACCGAGGGTTGCAATCCCGTTGCCGGTCCCGGCCCGGTACGGGGGCAACACTGAGGGTTGCGATCCATTGCCGGACATGGAAAAAGACAAAAAAAATATATATATATATATATTGGGGGAATTAAAATTTATTGCTTATAGTACATAATATAAAACTTGGGGATCATGATGTTTTATATAAAAGTGGCCCCCAACATTTTTTATATTATATGTTATATATATATATGTATTGCTCTCTCGGAGCTTGGAACTGATATTTTGCTATATTAAAAAGTGAGTCTATTAACATTTACTGAGAACCGAATAGAAACAAATATGCTAAAGTATAAAAAAAGCGCAAATAAAAATAGGAATTTCCTAACCAATAAGGTTTGGTAACCATTAGAATAGGCCATAGAAGAGACTTCTATCTGTTCTTCAATATTTGTTCTCTCTTCCTCCTTATTAGGAGAATCTGTGATTTTTAAACTGTGTACCTTCCTCGTTTCCCTTACTACTGGGTGCTATTTGTGACTAAATTATGGCTAATGAGATGTAATCGGATTGCTATGTGCAACTTCTAAGATGTGTCCTTAAAAAAAACAGGCATGCCATTCTTCCTGTTGGCAGGAATAAGGATGTGGTGGCTAAAGATCAAGCATCCACCTTGAACCATGAGGAAGAAGTCACACACTGAAGATGATGGAAGCGACAAGACAGAAGGACCATGGAGTCACTGTACCCGCTGTGGACTGCTGAGCTCCAGACAGCCTCTATGAGAGAGAAAAATTGATTTCTATCTTGTTTAAAACACTGTAATAATTTTGAGTTTTCAATTATTCAACTCTGAATATAATCCAATTAATGCAGTCATTAACTTAGATAATGAAATATTTTCTTGAAGTACAATATATGGAATACTGCATTATAAAACACCTCATATGCTATGAATTTAGTTATATACACTTATTCCAATCTTTATTAAATACTAGTACAGCGGAAAAGATGCAATTCCTTATAGTTAAAAGAGGAAATATGAACACAAACACGACAATTAAAAGCAAGAGTGAAACAATAAAGAACTGTAGTTTAGAATAGAAAGAAAACGTTAGAGGAGAAAACATTCAGTCTTGGCCTGAAGCAATGAGAGGTGGAAGGAATTGGTATGTGGGGATGGTCACAGAGGCACAAAACACATTCTGATGTGGAAAACACATAAAGTGCACATAGGACGCACAACTTAGATGAAAAAGAAAATTGTCCCAAACTTGGTCTGGAATAAAACATTTTTGTGTGAGACAGTTCACAACCAATTTTTTTCTGGAAAGTTTTCTGGAAAACATTCCTGATAAATGCTTAAGCAATTTTCTGATAAACTTTAATTCAATTAAGAGCTTTTCTGGAAAATCACCTCCTCACTTCCTCTGCTGATGATGTTCTTTAACCAAACAGATTATTTTTCCTGAATTCTGACTAAAATTTTTATCTAAACTTTCTCGTTTCTTATAACATGTCCCTACCAAGAGTTAATCTTTGAATTAGGCTCTTTGGACTTCTTTCCTGGAAGATAAGAAATAAAAACTTAGATATGTACTTATAAATAAATTTGTCAAGAAAAGGGGGTATTTTTGGTTTTTTATTTTAGAATAATCATATTTTGACAAAATAAAGTGTGCGTGTGACGACAGTGGTTGATAAACCAGGCTAAATGATATTGGAAAGCAATGGATACTGGGCTAAAGAATTCAATCTCTGGTGGGGAGTGGGGAGCCACTGAAAGTAGCCAGAAACAAAGTAGATGCTCAAATGCATAGTTGCTGAATTGCACTGAAGAGTTTGATGCAATCCAGGTAGTTACTATAGGGCTGCTTGTCATGTAATAGTGTGCTGAGGAATCCAGGATAATGTGAGCTGTTTCTCCATCACTCGACTGGAGCTGGTATGTGAAGATCACCCATGTCTACCTGCTTTATGCTACCTTGTGATATGTGCCGTCAACTTCATTCTTCTTGACCTACATAGTTCATTCATAGGGTTGTCTCCCCTCTTCTTATGAAATGTCTCCCTTCTTGGGCTGTCATGACATTGCACTGTCTTGATTCTTCTTTTCCTCTTTACTTCCCCAGCTCCCTGATGACCATTATTTTGTCTCCTCAGTGACTTTCTTTCCTCTTCCAGCCTGTGAATGCAGCCCTCCCAAAGTACTGACCTGTGCCCTCTCCTTCCACATGTGCTTCCTCTTAGGGTTTTTATACTTGATGTACCACCTGGACCTCATGCAGCACAGTAAATATCTTTCACCATGTAAAATGGAAGAGCCGTTCCTATTTGGACTATCTTGGAAATAGTAGAATAGCTTTCCATAGATTTGGGCTGGGCTGAGATCTGCCTGGATACATGCAGGTAGATCAAATGACATCTCAGTAATTTATTCCTAGACTAGGATCCTATGTTTATATATTAGTGTTTTAACTTGAAATATCTTGTCTTGCTTTAGCCCTGAAGAACTAAATTAGGGAATACTTTCCAAATTAATACTAGCGATATAGTTTCTAGCACATTTAAAGCCGGCGTAACTGAAAGTCTCATTTTGCAAATCTGTGAAGTAGAATGAGACTATATGGTATGACTTTATTGGGTTATTTTTCTTCCCCCTATCTATTCCATTTCTATGTCTTGTTTATGCTTCTAATGTTTAGTAGTCACATAGAATTGTAAACTTGACTGTGAATTCCTTGAAAGCATGAACTGTATAAATTTGCTTCTGTATTCCAATTGTTTAGCACATGCCTAAATATAGTAGGTGCAAAACAAAATTTCATCAATAAATTAAATGAAAAATCATGTCATTAAGAAAAATATAATTATGTAACAAAAAATTAAAAACTAGATAAAAGGTAAAAATCATCGAGAAAATTTTGAAGGTCTGAATTTGATTCATGGACAAATTTTAAAGAACTGTCAGTGGGAATTATGATGATTAGTTTTTATACTTTTGCTATTTATCTATCATTTGCAGTTGATACTCACCCCTTCCTGACTAGTTTTGTGATTGCCTAAGACAGATCTGCAATTTTTTTGACACTCCTTCCCCCTGAACATGGGCCAGCCCTAGTGACTCAAGTCCACCAAATATAACGAGAGGGAAGCAACCCTATGACACTAGGTTAGGAGGAGGGATACAGCTTCTGCCTGATTCTATATCTTAGGAGATGCGCCTTTAGTGGTGTGAGCTGCCATGTAAGAAGTCCAGATACTCTCAAGCTGCCATGGGGAAGATAATGAGTGGAGAGACCACCTAGAAGAGTCCCAGCTGTTCCAGCCACCACCTGTCTGGATCTTTCCAGCTGGTACACCAGGCATGTGAGTAAAGAAGTCTTCAAAATAACCCCAGCCCCAGCCATTGTCTGCCCGTACCCTCATTAGACCCCAAACCACTTAGCTACTCCACTCCCAAATTCTTAAACCACAGAAACTTGAAAGATAATAATAAAATGGTTCTTATTATTTTATACCACTAAGTTCTGGGATGATTTGCTTTACAGCAATAGATGTACACTCTCATTAAATTATCATCTCTAAAATCAGCCAGATTCATCTATTTAAGTGCATCAAGCTTTTCAAAACATGTTAAAATTTACATGTAGTAAATCTATGTATATGCATCTAAATTTTATTCCCATTTCTCATATATATCCCTGATTATCTTAAGCAAGGTCCCTCTCATGCCAGTTTGAGTTATGAATATGGAACTTGAGAGCTTGCAGCCTTTCAGAGCTATCAGGAATATAGCTTCATTCACTCCTGGCAGGGGAGGAAGAGAGACAGAGAGGGAGAGGGGCACCAAATGGCTATGGAAGTCGGTCAGCAGGTGATTGGAGTGTACTGGCATCACTGACAGAGAGTGCAGTTTTTTAGGGCAAAGACATGTAAAACTTTAAGGAAAACAGCACATCAGCTTTCTGTGTGTGACTCAGAATATGGGAGAGGATGAATCCGGTCAACACTGTGATCTTCATTAGGCCTCTGAGATTCTAAAGCCAGAACAATTATAAACAGATACAATAAACCTTAAAAGGAAAGAATTTCTTATTTTCAGAGATTTGAGTTATAGGAGCTGTGTTCTTTGGTCTTACCAGAAGAGAATTCTACATTCCTCTTAAGATATACAAGATGCTCAGGTCTTTGGTACTCTAGGTGGGACAGAAACATACCTGCCTGGACAAAAGACTGTCAGGAAAGCCAACTGGCAGGGCAGCTTAACTGAAACTGCTGCCACTCACTGGTCAGTCTGGAAGAGGACATCAACCAGACCATTCAGCCAGAAGAAGGGGATGCTGGACATTTGAGGGCCAGTTCATGACTTGAAAGGGTTCTAAAAGAATCCTATCTTTTGAAATGAACCTGGTATTTGTCAATTATTTCTGGAATTTTGAGAAACTGTTGTACACCATTGGACGTCATGTTCTTGGAATTTAACTCTTTTAGAATATGTAAAGTTGTTGTTGGTGTTGAAAGTTTTAAACTTTCTTTGGCTCGTTTGTAATTAGGGCTCCTGTTTACTTGTGGTTCCCTCTGCCTGGAATGTCCTTCCCTCAACCTGCAGCCACACAGACTGCCTTCCCATCAGAACTATATACTTCTTGAGATGGCTTCCGAGAACCTTCCCTCCTAACACCAGGATTGACCACCACCTCCTTTGTGAAATCGCTGATGATGCTCATATCTCTATAAGATCTTTCCATGTTGTATGATCATTATTTGTTTTCTGACCTCATTCACTAGACTATGGACTTCTAGAAGGCTGGACCTTAGTTTTTCGGGGTTTTCTTTTTTGCCATGAATCAAATACAGATGTTATGTTTTTTCTAGTTTCCTCATCCCAAACCCTAGGCAAGTAGTAGGTAATCTCCTGATGGGTCTCAATAGCTTGCCATTTGTGGAGACACAAACAGGGCTGCCCACTGAATCTCTATATTTCCTGGCAAGAGCCAGATGGGATTAGTTATGACCCCAGCCAATGGGGCAGGGGAATGATCTTAACTTGCTACAAAGTCTTCAGGGGATATTGGCGCTGGACAGCTGGTATACTCAGCACTGGTGTATCCTTCCCCTAAGCAGCTGGTATCAAAACTCAGGTTTTCCCTTTTTACAAAGCTACTTTTATAAGAACCTAATAAAAATATAGGACAGAACAGGGGACCAGGTCCTATTCCTGCAGCACACCCATGGTGTATCTGGCCATGCCCAGTCCAACCACACTTCTTACTAGGATGCTGAGAAAAGGGGCTATGTGTCTAATAACTCTACCTGTGCACCTCAGTCTGTTCTGGTGGTCTTTGTGCCATGTTTGCCTGGGGCCTTTGCCTGATACCAGGTCACTGCTTGGAGATCAAGTGATGAAGAGAGATGTACACACACACACACATACATACATATGTAATTTGTGGCCTTTGGAAAACAAGAAGTTTTGGGAAAAGCTAATGTTCAAAGGTCTCTAACAGCCCAATAGCCACTCTCTTCTCTTCTAGGTGCCCTACCCATGCAAAAATTCAGAGAGATGAATTCTATTATTTTGCCTGAACCTGCTCTCTGCAACTTCCTTATTTTAATTAAGAAGCCCCTTGATTTCTGCTATTGATCCCAGTCAAACCTGATTCTCGAATCCTGTTTTGTCCTCCAGAGACTTGGTAAACTATCAGGGTTTCTATCTGAAAACTCAGAGACCAGAAGTGACAGCAGGTTAATAAACCTAATGGAAAGCAGAAATAATAAAAAATTTCACTGTTGATAAATTTGTTGTCATTCCATTTAGAGGAACTTTGGCTTCTAGTATTTGATCCTTCAAAATAAAATATTAGGAGAATCTCTGCCTTTGAATCAGAAACAAAAAGATCTCTCTATGGCAAATATATAGCCATCATCTTTCTCCAATTTGCTTTAAAAGATTGGTGGTGTGATTGTTAGTTCAAAAAGGAAACCAGTAGGATACATAGTACTTTCCCAGTGTATAAATCCATGAAAGGATTTATATGTTTCCCAGGTAGAA
The DNA here is from genome assembly GCF_000696425.1 of Galeopterus variegatus. Taxonomy (NCBI): domain Eukaryota; kingdom Metazoa; phylum Chordata; class Mammalia; order Dermoptera; family Cynocephalidae; genus Galeopterus; species Galeopterus variegatus. The sequence continues at coordinate 579,146 of NW_007726300.1, read as the reverse complement.
ACATTATGTTTTATTTAATCACCATTTGAAATTTTAATTTTGAGTTGTGGTACTTGACTAGGAGAACCACTATACCAACCTCAAAACCAAGCAAAAACTCATTCTTTCAACTCTAGATTTATTTTAGTATTGGTTTATAACATGTCTTACTCTTAAGAAAGACTCTCCAAAATGATATTACTATAAAATTCTCCAAACCTTGTGTAAAATATTGCTATCTCTACCCAGATAAAATCTGGAAAAGTGACTCACCATTGTATGAAAGTCAGTCAGGGATGAAGGGAAGAATAGTTAGTTCCTGGGTATCCTAATTCTGTTATTTTGTCATAAATTGCACTTTACTTCACTGGCTTTATGGTTTAACAACAAAAAGTTCAGCAGAGTCTTTGGACATCAAATGGCCTTTATGAAACAATGTCTTGATGAGTTAAGTAAAAACGAATCAGAAACACATGGACTCAACTTCCCTTGAAATATAAGAGGGCATACAAATCAAGGCAAAGAGCACTTAACAAACATTGGGTTTGGGTTTCCTGAACCTGAAATGTTAAAATAATTAGCAAGGACTTATTGAGGCTGAAAAGTGATCAGTTTCAGTATTCCTAACTGAAAACCAAAATGAGGAGAGGCGGAAAGGTCCTAGAAGAGAAAGGAGTGGTTATGGGGTGGATGGAGACCTTTGAAAATTAACTTTCCCCCAAACTATTTGTTTATTAAAGCTCACAAACTTCGTATTTATTTATTTATTTATTTACTTTTCTTCTCGTTTGCTTTGGTTTTCAGATTTCAACTGAAGACCTATCTAAAATACTCTGAATTAGTTTAACTCAAGTCTTTCTAGTCCTGAGAAGGCAGGAAATGATGACATTTGGTAAGACAATGCTGTGTTCATTCTTGAATTGGAGATAAATACATATATTGGCCATTCAGGAAGTTTGGTTAAGTAATCAGATAGAATTTATTTCCTAGTGAGTTGGACTTCTCAGCATTCCCTAAACCCAGAAAATAAATTATTTCAGAAAGCACTGTGAAAATTGTATGAAAGAACTATTACATCTTAGAGTACAGATTTTAAAATGGATTGTAAGCCTGGAAAGAAAGAAAAGCTTGAATTATTAGAAACTGAAAGACAACAGTTTTTCTGCTTGATTCTACACCATATCTGGGATTCCCAGAATTCCTTCTCTGGTCCAGATCTGGTTCTTTCTCCTCCTTTCTTCTAAGTGCCTCTGGGAACTCAGCCTGCTTCCTCAATTCTTACACAGTTGCTTCCCTCCATCCTTTGAGATTTTTCTCTCCACATTCAAGTCTGACTACAGAACGTGAAGCAGTTCCTCACCACTACTCCAGAAAACACATTATTTTTAAATACTGTATTAGGGATTTATTGGTAATAATCATAACAAACTGACTGGGGCAACAAAAATAACAACCGAGGGAAGTCTCAATGTCAGAGTAACCCCTGGTCTTCGGTTCCTGTCTTCCTCTGTAAACTCGACTACAGCAGTCCTTCCTTGGGACTTATCTCTGAAGGTAGATCTCAGCAACCAGACACCTCTACTAAAGGTCAAGTGGATCCTTCCTTCCAAGATGGCTCTTGGCCAGGCAGATTGTATCGTTAATGTCTATTTATATAAAGAAGGAAGTTTTCATCTCTGAAGACATTCTGATTACAGGACATTTATTTAGTATTGCTACGTGCAACTTAGAATTAGCCTCTTTGGGCATATTCTTGTGTACTTCTCCCACTTCTGAAAAACTAATTTTTTTAGCCATTTCAGACCTGTCAATCAGAAGCAAACTTAAAAATAATATTTTTTAAACATTTAAATATAAAACACTTTACTTACTCATCAATATATGTTTGTCCCCTTTTGGCCTCAAATATCTGGTACTCTGAATATAATGGTCAAATGTGTGATGTAATTTCAATCTACCAACTGTGAAAGTATTCAGCAAAGCCCAAAAGTCCTGACTCAAGGGAGCGACTTCATTAATTCTGTCACCAAACACCATAGCATTGCTTCCTCTAGAGTCTCTACTGATAATATTTTAGCACAAGACAAAAAATAAAAACAATCTTTTGGGTTTGGGGAGTGTTATTTACATGTAAGCTGATGCTCCATTATGATGCAAGATCTTCTTTCAGATGCTTGAACTCATTATTTCCTTTACTGCCAGTATAATAATAGCTTCCTTCTATTGGGTACTATTAGGCAGGCATGTGACTTATGCTCTCTCATTTAATCCTTGGCCGATCATATGAAATAGATAAAATGATACATATTTCATGACTAAACAAATTGAGACTTAGAGAAATTAATTTCCTCAATAGAGTCATTGATAAAGTGAAAGAGTCCACATTGAACCGAGATCCAACACTAAAGTATATTTTATTAGTATATTTTATTATTACAGTATACTAAAGTATATTTTATTTCATCTCCACTTTCTCCACTGACTGTATATGATACCTGGAACTTTCAAAGAAAGGTGCTATATAAATCAGTTCTGATGACAGAGTAATGATGGCCAGGAAAACCCATCTCATTATTTTATAACTCTATCATTATAGGTCCATAAAATGTTGGAGTGGTAGGAACATTTAAGATAACCAAATCTAATTTCATTTTTACACAGACAAGAACCTGCTAGAAATAGAATGTCATCTTCAAAGTGACACTAAAACTGCAATCACAGTCCTTCCACTCCTAAAGCCAGGGTGCTTTCCAATCCATTTACCATCTGGAATGACCAATCAAAGTATAGGCAAAAGAGGAAAACTTCACCAAGAAAAAGCAACTCAGAAGTCCACCTCACTTGAGCCAGAAGCTATCATATCTTTATAGTCATTGCCAAAGTAGCCATTTCTCAAACCAAGCGTTCTGAGGAGACTTGTGAGTGTTTTACCTTGGGTTCCAATGGTGGCCCAATCTTTGAATACACTAACTTGTTTTTGACAGCTGGATGTCAAGATAGAAAAAGGCAATGTTACAATTTTTCAAATGTCATATGCATGAGTGATATGGGCATGTACTATAGTAGCATTAATCAAATCCTTGTTTTTCATTCTGAGTATACAGTTGGATTTAGAATAACAGCTCTGTAAATCTATAATAGCTTTTTGGTTGCTTAGACTCAGAGCTTCTTATCAATCCTAAATAATCTTCCTGTTTTTTTTTTTTTAATTTGGGGTCTCATTAAATCTAAATACTGTCTTAAGTGCCTTATATACATTATTTCACTAATCTTTATGAAGTAAGTCCTATTACTATTCCAAATTTACAGATGAGGAAACCAAGACACAGAGGTTAAGTATATTTCCCAAGGTTAAACAGTTATAAAGTGGTTGAGTGGCTCTGCACTCTATCCTTTTGATTTCTCCCTCCAAAAATGGTCTCTCAGTTCTCTCCTTTGTTACTCCCAAAAGACATATACATATTCTGTGTTCTCTCCACCACATTAAAAAAACAGAGTTTTTCTGGTAATTACTGCTCCGAAAAAAGAGAGTAACACAATCTAAACACTGGTAAGTTACAAGGTAACAGAACCTTACAAAATTCTGCTGATTGTGATTTGTGGTCTGTAGTTTATGACTGCCTCCTCACATGACAAAAAGAAGCCCTAATCCTCTTCTGTTTTCTTATTTCCCTGGAGATAGCAGTCTTTTACTCCTCTGTGCATTTTTCCCTGCCTGAAGAAATCGGTGTGTCTGAAACACTGGTAACAGAGGCTGCGTCAAAGGTATAACTTGACCCCTTCTCACAGGCTGATATCATCACTGCAATCCTCCAGACTCCATGGTGTGCCCAACACCAGGTTTCTGTATAACCCAGAATGATCATCTCTGGGGAGGGAAGAAAAAGGAAGAGGAGGAGAAGAAGGGAAGGAAGAAATATCCTTATCAGTTAAAGCGTAATCAGCTTGTTTTCCTATAGCATCTCCCTGGTAAGTGTTGAGAGTGTACCTGGACTTAATTTCTCTTTTAAAGAGGTCCATCACTTACCCTTGTGGGGATATTAAAGAATAGATATGATTAGAATCACATGGTGAATTGGGCCATTGAAATATTCAATGGCAACACCAGATGCTGAACTTTTGATTCCCAGCCCACCAGTCATCCAGGCTTTGGTCTGTTGGAAGCAGGTGGTCACATTTCATGCAGAAATTAGCTCTACTGTTTTTTCATGGTCTCGTATTATGCCAACACTTTTATGTGTTATAGAATAAAATCCTAATTAAAATCAGGAAAGCCAAAGAAGTCACTCTAATGGGAAGACACATGTTTTGGCTCTGCCACTAATTAGTTATGTGATTTTAGCATATTCTTCAACTTCTTTGGGACTCAGTTTCCTACTTTTTAAAGTGAGAGGAAAAAACTTGTCATTTCTGAGGCAACTTTTATTTCTAATATTCTTTGATTTATAGGAAACATGTAAATGAGGGAGGTTTTAGAAACTTAAAAATTAGTACTATAAGGTAATTTTTGCTCTTCTGTTATTTTGAATTTTATCAGACTTTGGTTCTGAATATTAAAATAGAATTGAATACTTTTCCATTAACTTTCAATATAGTACTGAACACATATTTAATTCAGGAAGAAAAAAAGCTAAAATCTTGTATTGGGGGGGAAAGAAGTGCTCTTCAGTTTTCTTAGACATTAAATGGCTCATTCAAAGCAACATTTTGATAAATTGTGTAAATGAGAGAGGAACATATGGATTAAATTTTCCTTGAAATACATACGCACTTACAAATTAAGAAGAAAAAGTGCTTGGCAAAGCCCATTTGGGGTTCTGCCAAATGGGAAACATTTTTAAAATAGTTGAAAATGTAGTTTTATCTTAAAATGCTGCCATATTCACCCATCCTTATTGATTATATATTTTTAAATTTGTTAGTTACTTTCCTTGTATTTATTTTTGCAGCTTCTTTATGCCCTGGGGGCTTGTTCAATTTTGCTACAATTTTTTTTTTTTTTCAAACAGAGAACACAGTCCATCAGTCACTGAAGAGTACATCACAGTTCCTATCTCTCCCTGTGTGATTCCTGTTTCTTGGACTTTTGTGGAGGTTGCAGTTTGATCTTTCCTGGAGTAACAACTGGCACCAGTACATATTGTTATAATGAAAAATTTTAAGGAGCACTTTGTGGTAGAGAAATAAAGGGGATCTGGTCTTTGAAGATGTGGAATATAGTAAATAATTTTTCAGTAAATCATACTATTGTAGTGCAGAAGCTTTGAGGGAAGATAAGCCCTGGTTACCTGATTACATGTAATTCAAAAATAGATAATCAAAAGACTTAGAGACGACATTCTTCTGCATAGGTATAAGAGTTTGGTTTGTCAATGGATACCATAGTACAACTTGAAGAAAAGTTATTTTTTCAAAATCTCAAAAATCACAGATTTGTTATCAAATTGGCAGTACTTCCTAGTTCTAAATGTTGAAATAATCTGGAAATGACTCAGTGCAATTTGTGTAATTACTTTATAGCTATCTGCAAGACCAACTGTGGAGTCACACCTCTGCAGATAAATGTGCAGATTCAGGTCACTAGGACATACTCCTGAAACTTACCTTCTGGGTAAGATTTTTCTTCCCTATCTCTGGTCCCCTTCCCTTTTTGTAACCTTATCCTTTTGGCAGAGACCTATTTTGTTATGGAAATATAATGAAATAAGAATTTGGGGCTGAGCCCGTGGTGCACTCGGGAGAGTGCGGTGCTGGGAGCGCAGCAGTGCTCCCGCCGCGGGTTCGGATCCTATATAGGGATGGCCGGTGAGCTCACTGGCTGAGTGCGATGCGGCTGGTCTCAAAAAGGACAAAAAAAAAAAAAAAAAAAAGAATTTGTTGTGGTGTTAAAATCTCAAGCCCTAGTAGATGATACCATCAGATTCGGCATTTACTCAGGATATGTCCAAGACAATGATAAGATTTGTTTTCACAAGATGGTATCAGTATTTTATCTTTTGAAGCTAATCTTTAAAACACAGAGTATGATATTATTGTCAGGCTGTCCTTTTTCTTCTATGGTATCAAAATGCCATGTGTTATTTTAAATAGCTTTTCAATGAATTCTATATGATTTAAAGAGAAATCTACTGCATTGGGCTCATATGTCTTACCCATACAAAACTGCAAATAGAATTTATACATCTTCATAAGTTCTGAAATGGAAAATGTTGTAGGTAATTTTCTATAACAACTTAGCAGCAAACAAAGATTGTTTGTAAAGGGCCATTCAACATAATACAGTATTTGAAATATTAAGGAAGTAATTTTGAAATGCTTTAGTCCATTTACTTAGGGAATATTATAAATAACATCATAAAAAATTTTTTGCTCTCTGGTAACCTAAACATTTTAAATATACATTATGCTATTCTTCAGTCTACCTGAAATGTAGTGGCATATTCAGAAGGTCTGACAAAGGAGGAGTGAATGTAATTGTTTTACTAATGGTATTATGAAAAATTATAATAATTTTTAATTTTAAAAGTTCAGTTCATGAATAAAGGAAGCCAGGTACTAAAATGCCTTCCTCAGTGTATTGGGTTAATTTGTCATTCTTAAGTCAGGCCTAAGTATATTATGGTAGTTTGGAGAGTTAGATTATTGTCACAGTTTCTTAGTTACTAAGAAAACTTACTTTTTAAAACATCAACTTCATAAAGATACAATTTACATACCATAAAATATACCCATTTTAAGTGTATATGTAGATGAATTTTGACAAATGTACACATCTGTGGAACTACCATCACTGCAATCAAGATATAGAACATTCACATCACCCATAAAGATCCTTCATGTCTCTTTGCAGCCAGTACATTCCCCTTCATAGCATAGGAAAACACTGATCTATTTTATACCACAATAGATTAATTTTGCCTCTTTTAGAATTTGACATAAATTGAATTATGTGATATGTACTCTTTTGCACCTGATTCTTTCACACAGCATCATGTTTTTGAGATCCATTCATGATTCATGCATCAATACTTTACATTTAGGTTGTTCACACTTTTTGGCTTTTCTGAATAAAGCTACTGTGAATATTTACATTATTTGTCTTTGTACAGACATATGTGTCATTTCTCTTGGGTAAGTATTTAGAAGTGAAATTGATGGACTGTATGATAAGTATATGTTCAAGTTTATAAGAAACTGCCAAATTTTTTTTCCAAAGTAGTCACGTCATTTTCTACTCCCACTAGAAGTGTGAGTTCTAGTTGCTCCACATCCTCGCTAACACTTAGTATTATTATTCTTTTTCAAATTAGCCATCCTAGTGGGTCGGTACTGGTATCTCATTTTGATTTTTATTTGCATTTCCCTGATGACCAGCAATGTTGAGAATATTTTTATGTGCTTATTGGACATTTGCATATATCCTTTTGTAAAGTGTCTGCTTAAATCTTTTACCCATTTAAAATTAGATTGTTTGTCTTCTTATTGATTTGTAAGGTTCTTTACATATTCTAGATAAAAGTCCTTTGCTAGATACATGTATGTGTAATTATTTCAATAACTTTTTGGCAATATTACATCAGGAAATATTATATTCTGGCAATCTTGTATCGTGTATCTTACTTAAAACAAATTTTTCCTCAACAACAAAAAAATAAACAAATTCAAAAATGGGCAAAAGATTTGAATAGACATTCTCCACAGAAGAAATACAAAAGGCCCGTAGCACATGAAAAGATGCCCTACATCACTAATCATTAGAGAAATGCAAATCAAAACCACAGTGAAATACCACTCTATACCCATTAGGATAACTATTATTAAAAAAAAACAAACAAACAGAAACAAGTGTTGGCTAGGATGTGGAGAATCAGAATCCTTTTGCATTCCTTGTGGAGATGTAAAATGGTACAGTTGCTGAGGAAACAGTTTGGTGGTTCCTCAAAAAATTGAACATAGAATTTACATTTGATCCAGCAATTCCACTTCTGAGTATACACACAAAAGAATTGAAAGCAGGGATTTGAACAGATACTTGCACACCAATGTTTATAGTAGCATTATTCACAATAGCCAAGAGACGGATGCAACCCAAGTGTCCATGACAGATGAATGGGTAAACAAAAAGTGATACACACATACAATGGAGTATTATACATCCTTAAAAAGGAATGAAATTCTGATACATGCCACAACATGGATGAACCTTGAAGACATTATGCTAAGTAAAATAAGCCAGATATAAGAGGACAAATATTGTATAATTCCACTTACATGAGGTAGCTATAGTAATCAAATTTATACAACAGAGTGTAGAGGAGTGGTTACGAGAGGCTGGAGAAAGGGGATATAGGGAGTTATCGTTTAATGAGTACAGAGTTTTAAGTTTCTCTACATTGAAGCCCACATGTCCATTAGAGTTACTAGGTCTAGATATTAGTTTAAGACTCCAAAGTTTTCTAAAGTTTGTAACATAGCACACTAGTTTCTCAGGAAGTTAATATTTGCTATTTGAATAAAAATAAGAAGGTCTTCAGCTAAATACATTTGATAAACACCTGGTTTCCAGGCAAACTGAACAAAATAATGTCTCCTCAGTCTGACATATAGTAAGTGCTCAATTGCCTGAATGGTTGAAAGGATGGATGAATGGTTAACAGTTAGATAGATGAAATAGATAGAGACCAAGAGGAGGACAGAAATATCCAGCTGTTAGGCAAAGATAAAATAAGAGTTAAAAATCAGAATAGAAACTTCTGGTTTCCAGTCCAGAATGTAAGGAACTTAGAAGTTGCCACTTCATCCTAACAGCAAGTAAAAACCTGAACAAACTGAAAATTCAACAACTCTTCTTAGATCTGTAAGAAAAGTAAGGTCACAGGACAAACTCCAAAATTGGAGAGACTGATGGAAGAATACAGTGAATCACAATTTGTCAGAGCAATTCTTCTTAATAAGGCTCGCCCTCAGAAGAAACTATTTTACCACAGCCTAACCTACCTGGGGAAGGGAAATGCCCAACTGTAGCTTCCTCTAGCCATCCTGCCCCACCTAGGGGAGCACTGGTTAAGTTCACATTCCAGGAGCACAGGTTTGCCAAAACACTGAGATCTAACTATATGACTATAGAACACTTCCTCTTCCTGCCACATCTTACCACTGCATTATTAAAGGCCTATTTGTCACAGTTCCTTTTACCCAGTACATCATGTCCACCTTTCAACAAAAAATTACAAGGCATTCAAAAAAGCAACAAGTATGGTTTGAAGAAACTAACAAGCATCAAGATTAGAGTTAAATATAATAGAAATGTTGGAATTATTAGACAGGAACCTAAAATACTATGATTAATATGTTAAAGGCTTTAATGGAAAAGGGAGACCACATGCAAGAACAGACAGATAATGTAAGAAGAGAGATAAAAATTCTAAGAAAAAAATCTAAAAGAAATGCTGGAAATCAAAACACTAACAGAAATAAAGAATGCCTTTGATGGGCTTTTTAGCAGACTGGATATGGCTGAGGAAATACATCTCTGAGCTTGAGGATATGATAATAGAAACTTCCAAAACTAAATAGCAGAGAGAAGAAAGACTAAAAACACAGAACAGAATATCCCAGAACTATAGAACAACTAAAAAAGGTGTAACATATATGTAATGCAAGTACCAGAAGTAGAAGAAATAGAGAAAGGAACATAACAAATATTTGAAGCAATAATGACAAAGAATTTTCCCAAATTAATGTCAGTCACCAAACCACAGATCCAGGAATCTCAAAGAACACTAAGCAGAATAAGTGCCAAAAAACAAAGAGAAACTGAATCTAGGTATATCATAGTAAAATTTCAGAAAATGAAAGATAAAGAAAAAATATTGAAAGAAATCAGAGGATAAGAATACCTTACCTATAGAGGAGCAAAGAGAAAAATTACATCCAACTTGTCAGAGACTACACAAGCAAGAAGAGAGTGGAGTGAAACATCTAGAGTGTTCAGAGAAAAAAACTATCAACCTGGAATTCTGTACCCCATAAAATTATACTTCAAAAGTAAAGGAGAAATAAAGAACTTCTCAGACAAACAAAAATTGAGAGAATTTATTGCCAGTACACCTGTTTTAAAAGAAATGTCAAAAGAAGTTCTTTAAAGAGAAGGAAAATAATATAAGTCAGAAACTAGGATCTATATGAAGAAGGAAAGAGCATGGGAGAATGAATAAGTGAAAGTAAAACAAAACCTTTTACTTATTCTTAATTGGTCTAATAGATAATAGCTTGTTCAAAATAAAAATAGCAAAAATGTATTTCATTAAGTATGCTTAATACATATGTACATATATATCTATATACATGCTTATGTATAGGTGAAATGAATGACAGCAATGAGGCAAGGGAGGGAGGAATTAGAAATACTTTGTTATTATAAAGAACTTGTACTACTTTGATGTGGTTTAGGGTCATTTATAAGCGGACTTGAATTAGTTGTAAATGTATATTGCAAACTCTAGGCAACCACCAAAAAAAGGAAAGAAAAAAAAGAATCATTACTCATATGTTAAGAAGGGGGAGAAATGGAATTATATAAAATGCTCAGTTAAAATCACAAAAGGCAGAAAAAGTGTGCAAGACAAAAGTAGAAACAAAGAACAGGGCAACAAATAGAAAACAATAACAAATACAGGAGCTATTCATTCAACTAATATCACTTTAAACATGAATGGTCTAAATAAACCAATTAAAAGACAAAATTTGTTGGAGTGGATTAAAAAAACAAGACCCAACTATATGTGGACTGTAAGAAATCCACATTAAGTATAAAGACACACATAGATTAAAAGTAAAGGGATGGAGACAGATGCATTGTGCTAATACTAATGAAAAGAAAGCAGAAGTATCTATATTAATTTCAGACAGAGCAGACCTTGGAGCAAGGAAAATTATCAGGGATGAAAAAGGGGCATTATATAATGATAAAAGGATCAATTCTCCAAGGAGACATAACAATCCTTAATGTATACATACCTAGCAAGAGATTGTCAAAATATATGAGGCAAAAACTGGTAGAACTGCAAGGAAAAATAGATAAATTCACTCTTAAAGTTACAGATTTTAACACTCCTCTCATAGAAAGGAACAGATCCAGCAGCTAAAAAATCAGTAAGGACATAGTTTATCTGAACAACACCATCTATCAACTGGTGATAATTGACATCTATAGACTACTTCATATAACAACAGCAGATTATACATTCTTCTTAAACTCACATAAAATAGTCACCAAGGTAGGTCACTTTTTGGGCCATTAAAAACACACCTTACAAAATTTAAACAAATAGAAATTATACAATATCTGCTTTCAGACCACAGTGGAATTAAACTAGAAATCAATAATAGATAGCTAGGGGGCCGGCCCGGTGGCGCACTGGATAGTGCGCCGCTTGGGAAGCGTGGCGGCGCTCCCGCCCGAGGGTTCGGATCCCACATACAGACCGGTTCCCGCTCACTGGCTGAGCGAGGCGCGGGGGCAGCACCGAGGGTTGCAATCCCGTTGCCGGTCCCCGGTCCGGTACGGGGGCAACACTGAGGGTTGCGATCCATTGCCGGACATGGAAAAAGACAAAAAAGACAAAAAATAAATAAATAAATAATAATAATAATAGATAGCTAGGAAATCCCAAAATATTTGGAGATTAAATAACATACTTCTAAATAACCCATGGATCAAAGAAGAAATCTCAAAAGAAATTTGAAAAGTATTTTGAACAAAATCAAAATACAACTTATCAAAATTTGAGAGATGCAGTGAAAGCAGTGCTCAGCATTAAAAGCATATATTAGAAAAGATGAAAGATCTAAAATCAGTAATCTTAGTTTCTGCCTTACAAAACTAGAAAAAGAAGAGCAAATTAAATCCAAAGTAAGCAGAAAGAAACAAATAATAAAAATTAGAGCAGAAATAAATGAAATTTGAAGACAGGAAATCAACAGAGAAAAATCAACAAAACCAAAAGCTGGTTCTTTGGAAAAAATCAATAAAATTAATGAACCCCTAGTCAAGCTAAGTAAGAAAAAAAGAAGAAGGATACAAATTACTAATATCAGAATTGAAAGAGGAGGAATTACTGCAGAGCCCACAGACATTAAAAGAATAATTAAGGAATATTATGAACAACTGTATACAAACAAGTTTGATAAACTAGATGAAATGGACAAAATTCATTGAAAGACAAAATCTGCCAGAACTCATACAAGAAGAAATAGACAATTTGAACAGGCTTATATCTATTAAAGGAATAAAATCAATAAATAATAATATTCCAAAACAGAAAGAACCAGTCCAGATATGTTGATTGGTGAGTTTTAATAAATACTTAAGAAAGAAATGACACTATTCTCTACAACAGCTTCCAGAAGATAGAAACAGAGGGAATACTTCCTAACTTGTTCTATGAGGCCAGCATCACCCTAGTACCAAAACCAGACAGACATTACAAGAAGGGAAAACTAGAGACTAATATCTCTCTTGAGCATAGATACAAAAATCCTCAACAAAATATGAGCAAAAATCCTCAATAAAATATTAGCAAATTGAATCCAACCATGTATAAAAAGAATTATACATCGTGACCAACTAGAATTTATCCTAGATATGCAAGGCTGATTCAACATTTGAAAACCAAGTAATGAAACCCATTGCATCAAGAAACTAAAGAAGAAAAGTCACATGATAATATTAATAGATGCAGAAAAATCACTTGATAAATTCAACACTCATTCATAATAAAAATTTAGGAATAGCGTGGAACTTCCTCAACTTGATAAAGAACATCTACAAAAAACCTACATCTAACATCATACTTACTGGTGAGAAAAATCAAAGATTCCCCACTAATATTGGAATAAGGCAAGTATCTTCTCTTACCAAAACTTTTCAACATTATACTGAAAGTTCTAGATAATACAAGAAGGCAAGAAAAGGAAATAAATGTTATACGGATAGGGAAGGAAGAAATAAAAACTATCTTTGTTTTCAGATAACATAATTTCCTACACAGAAAACCTGAAAGAATCCACAAAAACAACAAAAACCTTCCTGGAGGGGCTGGCCAATTAGCTTAGTTGGCTAGAGTACAGTGTTATAACACCAAGGTCCAGAGTTTGGATCCTAATATACAAAAGTCAAACACTTTCCTGTATACCAGCAATGAACAAGTTGGACTTAAAATTAAAAACACATTGCCATTTATATCAGCACTCCCCAAAATAAAAAACTTAGGTATAAATCTAATAAAACATGTACAAGATTTATATGAGAAAAAATACAAAAGTCTCATAAAAGACATCAAGGAAGAACTAAATAAATGGAGAGATATCCCATGTTCATAGATCAGAAGACTCAATATTGTCAAGTAAGTTCCTCACAATTTGATCTACAGATTCACCACAATCCCAATCAAAATACCAGCAAGTTATTTTGTGAATATCAGCAAACTTATATGGAGAGGCAAAGGACATGGGACAGATAACATAACACTGAAGGAGAACAAAGTTCAAGGGCTGACACTACCCAATTTCAAGACTTCTATAAAGGCACTGTTATCAAAACAGTATGATATTTTTGAAAAAACAGACAAAAACACCAATGGAACAGAATAGAGAGCCCAGACATAGACCCACATAGATATAGTCAACTGATCTTTGACAAAGGAACAAAGGCCATACGATGGAGCAAGATAGTCTTTTTAACAAATGGTGTGGGAACAAGTGGATGTCCACATACAAAAAGATGAATCTATGCACACATCTTATACCCTACACAAAAATTGACTCAAAATATACTATAAACCTAAATGTTAAATGCAAAACTATAAAACTCCTAAAAGACAACATAGGAGTAAACCTAGATGACCTTGGATGGGGCAGTGACATTTTAGATATAACATTTAAGCACAATCCATGAAAGAAACAGTTGATACGCTGGATTTCATTAAAATTAAAAATGTCTGCTCTTCAAAAGACAGTATGAAGAGAAGATAAGCCATAGATTGAGAGAAAATATTTGCAAAAGACACATCTGATAAAGGACTTATACCCACAATATACAAAGAAATCTTAAAATTCAACAATAAGAAAATGAACAACTTAACTAATAAGTGGGCAAAAGACCCAAACAGACAGCTCACCAAATAAGACATATAGATGGCAAGTTAAACATGAAAAGATTTTCAACATCCTATGTCATTAGAGAATTGCAAATTGAAACAAAAATGAGATACCACTACACACCTATTAGAATGGTCAAAATTCAGAATACTGATAACACCAACTGTCGGTAAGAATGTGGAGCAACAGGAACTCTCATTCATTGCTGGTGGGAATGCAAAATGGTATAGCCAATTTGGAAAACTGAAAGTTTGTTACAACACTAACACACTCTTACTATATGATCCAGCAATCACTTTCCTTGGTATTACACAAAGGAGTTGAAAACTTAATGTCCATATGAAAACCCGCACATGAATGTTTATAGTAGCTTTATTAATAATTGACAAAAAATCTGGAAGCAACCAAGATGTCCTTCAGTAGGTGAATGGATAAAGTGTGGTATATTCAGACAATGGAATATTATTCAGCACCAAAAAGAAATAAGTTATCAAGCCATGAAATACATGGAGTAAACTTAAGTGCATATTATTAAGTAAAAGAAGCCAATCTGAAAAAGCTAAATACTGTATAATTCTAACTATATGACACTCTGGAAAAGCCAAAACCAAGGATACAGTAAAAAGAGCAGTGATTGCCAGGGGTAAAAGGGGAGGGAAGAATGAATAGGGAGAGTACAGAGGATTTTTAAGGCAGTGACACAATTCTGTATGATACTACAATGATGGATATGTCTTTAGGTATTTGTTAAAACACGTAGAATGCACAACATCAAGAATAAACCCTATGATGTGTCAATGTAGGTTCATCGATTATAACAAATGTACCAATGTGTTGTGGGATGTCCAAAGTGGGTAAGGCTGTGTTTGTAGAGGGGACGGGAGGTGTATGGGAATTCTCTGTACTTTCTGCTCAATTTTGCTGTGAACCTAAAACTGCTCTAAAAAGTAAAGTTTATTAATTTTAAAAAATCACTATAGAAAATCATGAACTTTAAAAGAGAAATATTTGGTCTCAGGAAGAGAAATTCCTTCCTCATCCTGGAAACCAGATTCCTGAGCATGGTGCCTTTAGAGTAGAGATGTGGTATGCTCTGGATGCAAAATAATGACTTTGAAGCTCAGAGCTTGATAGAAGATTAGGAAGAATATTTTTAGAAAGGTTTAGGTTCTTACCAGACCTAGTAAAAGAAGCTCATGGAATTTGCAACAAACACTTACCTCAGCCCTTAGCATTGGACCTAGCACTGGAAGGCACTCTGGAAATATTTGTGGAATAAATGAACAAGCATATTTATCTGTCTGTCTGTCTGTCTTATCTATCTATTTATCTATCTACCTATCATCATTTATCATCTATTCACCTAGATACAAAGATAGGGTTGGAAAAGCTGATTCCAAAGAAAAAAATCAAGGGTAGTTTTCAACTCTCCTAAAAATTAAAAAGGATTTGTGTCCTTGTTTAAGAAACACCAGCGAGGTGGTAAAGTTGGAAAAATACCTTCTTACTTTATTGTTGACTTGGATGAGGGGAATTTAGTTGGAAAAGGGGACAACAGATGAAATGCCATTTAATTCTCAAGAACTTTTGGAAGGAAAGATTAGGAAACCTATTGGGTTTAGCTAACAGGGTTTGTGTTTTATAAAATGTATAAATTATTAGCAAAAGTTTATTTTGTTACCAACTAGTAACATTTATTATTTTAGCTTATAATCAATGTGACATATCTGAATATATAAATAATAAAATATCATTAAGGCTACTATCAAGTACATGAAAATACCTGTCTAAAATCTATTATCTTTTATTATATTCGATAGTATTAGGCAATTAGTGACATTTAATCACAGGTAAAGTCATTTTTCCAGGGTTGGCTCTAAACTAGACTCCATTCATCCCCATGTGACACTCAGGAAAAGTAGGCAGTATGGCTGTTTCCCGAACTTACATATAGCTTTCTTAATGAACATTTTCCTGGTCACCTTCAGAGAAGATTAAGGCAGCTTCCAAGGTGTCAGTTGTGTGACTTTCCGTGCCATGGAACTAGAATTCTTTTTTCTTTTTTTTTTTTTATAATTTTTTTTCTAAAAGGGAAATTTATTTAATGTAAATGCATATATTTATAAAAAGAAAGATCTCAACAATCATCTTTACACCTTAGGAAACTAGAAAACGAAGAGCAAACTAAGCCCAGACTTAGCAAAGGGAGTAAATAATAAAAAGTACAGCATAGATAAAAGAAATAGAAAATAGAAAGAAAAATAGAGAAAATCAATAAAACCAAAAAGTGGTACATTGACAACATCCACAAAATTGACAAACCTTTATCTAGACAGACTATGAAAAAAAGAGAAGACTCAAATAACTAAAATCAGAAATTAAAGGGGGGTCATTACAACCAAATTTACAGAAATCAAAAGTGTTATAAGGGAATACTATGAATAATTGTTGGTCAACAAATTAGATTACCTAGATGAAATGAATAAATTCCTAGAAACACGCCACATACCAAGACTGAATTATGAAAAAAATGAAAGTTTAAACAGAGCTATAGCTGGTAAGAAGAGAGATTATTGTTTTTTGGTTTCCTGATACAGGATTTCCTTGAGGATTTCTTACAGGACTGGTTGTGTGGTGGTGAACTACTGCAGCTTTTGTTTGTCTGGAAAATACACTAATTTTCCTTTGTTTCTGAAGGATAGCTTTGCTGGGTACAGTATTCTCAGCTGGCAGTTTTTCTGTTTTAAAATTTTGAATATATCATCTCATTTTCTTCTGGCCTATAGAGTTGCAGTTGAGAAGTCTGCTATTAGTATGATAGGGGCTCTCTTATAGGTGACTTGACGCTTTTCTCTTGCTTCTTTTAAAATTCTCTCTTTGTCTTTGAGCTTTGCCAATTTGACTCTAACGTGTCTTGGAGAGGATATTTTTGGGTTGAATCTATTTGGGGATCTTTGAGCCTCTTGGATCTGAATGTCCATGTCTCTCCCTATACCTGGGATGCTTTTGGTTATTATTTCGTTCAATATGTTTTCCATCCCTTTTCCTTTCTCCTTCCCTTCTGGAACACCCATGATTCAAATGTTTGTGTGCTTAAGGTTGCCTGCTAGCTCTCTTAGATTTTCTTCATTTAAAAAAAATTTTTTTTGTCTGCCTGAGTTATTTCAAGAAGACTATCTTCAAGATCGGAAATTCTTTCTTCTGCTTGGTCTAGCCTGCTGCTTAAGCTCTCAGTTGTGTTTTTTGATTTTGTTGAGTGAATCTTTCAGTTTCATGAGTTCTGCTACATTCTTTTTAAAGGTACTATTCCCTTCATATCCTGAATATTTTTTTCTCATTTCATTACATTCTCTGAGTCTTCTCATACCTCAGTGAGTTTCTGTAAGACTGTTGCTCAGATTCCATTCCAGTCATTTCAAGGGTTTCCTGCTCTATTGAGTCTGGTATTTGAGAATTACTGTATTCTTTTGGTGGTGTCATATTTTCTTGGATTTCCATATTTCTAGTATCTCTAAGTTGATGTCTGGTCATCTGGTAAAGCAATTGCTTCTTCTGTTATTCTGGAGAGTGGTTTGAAGAGGAAAATGTCCTCTTCTTTCTCTGGTCTCCACTGGTGACACTCCTTGTGTCAATGCAGTCGAGTGTCTGACAGGCTGACTGTACAGTGGCTGTGGCGTCAAGCTGCTTTTGTGGCAGCAGTGGCTGTGGTGGTGGTTGTGATGGCCACTCACATGGAAGTAGTGTTTTCATCATGCTCCTTGCCTGTTTTCAGGCAAGGGGGTTGCCCTTGGCTCCTGCCTAGGACCTTCTGGTCTGCTTTGCTGCTTGCCTGCTTCTGGGTGGAGGGGGTGGCTGCTCTTGGCTCCTGCCTAGGCCCCCTGGGCACCTGCTCTGCTGCTTACCTGCTTCTTGCTCTAGAATTGTTCTTACCATGTCTGAAATTGCAACACTTTCTACACAAGCTTAATAACATTCTCTGGTAACATTCTATAGGTGGGAAGCCTCAGAGGCTTATTCCATCTAAATTAAAAATGGCCTATTTAGCTCCACTTTTTTTTTTTTTTTTAATTTACTCTTTCTCTGCTAAAATATTTCTCTCTTGGATCTGGGCAAAAGTTCTATAAGCTCCAGACAAATTCCCTTATCTTCATGGGTTCCCTCCATAGGCCTCTGCCATTCATGAGATAAAAATGCATTCTAGGTGGATCCATTATTCTTTCTTTGTGTCATAAACCCCTTTGAGAATCAGGTAAGAAGCTACAGATTCTCTCCTTAGAAAAATGCTCATTATTTTTCTTCCAAATTTTATTTTATTTTGTCAATATACAATGTGGTTGATTACTGTGGCCCACTACCGAAACCTCCCACCCTCTTCCCTCTCCCCCCTCCCTAACAACAATGTCCTTTCTGTTTGCTTGTCGTATCAACTTAAAGGAATTGTAATTGTTGTGTCTTCTTCCCTCCCTCATCCCCCGGGTTTTTTGTGTATTTATTTATTTATTTTTTGCTCCCACAAATAAGTGAGAACCTTTGATATTTCTCTTTCTGTGCCTGACTTGTTTCACTTAATATAATTCTCTCAAGGTCCATCCATGTCATTGCAAATGGCAGTATTTCATTCTTTTTTATAGCTGAGTAGTATTCCATTGTGTAGATATACCACATTTGCCTTATCCACTCATCCGATGATGGACATTTGGGCTGGTTCCAACTCTTAGCTATTGTAAAGCGTGCTGCAATGAACATTGGAGAACAGGTATACCTTCGACTTGATGATTTCCATTCCTCTGGGTATATTCCCAGAAGTGGGATAGCTAGGTCATATGGTAGATCTCTCTGCAATTGTTTGAGGAACCTCCATACCATTTTCCATAGAAGCTGCACCGTTTTGCAGTCCCATCAACAATGTATGAGAGTTCCTTTTCCTCTGCAACCTCGCCAGCATTTATCGTTCAGAGTCTTTTGGATTTTAGCCATCCTAACTGGGTTGAGATGGTATCTCAGGCTGGTTTTGATTTGCATTTCCCAAATGCTGAGTGATGTT
>NW_007726300.1:511213-559540 GCF_000696425.1 Galeopterus variegatus | reverse complement strand
CATATATTCTAGATATTAATCATCTGTCAGATGTATATTTTGTGAATATTTTCTCCCACTCTATTGGTTGTCTTTTAACCCTTTTAATTGTTTCTTTTGCTGTGCAGAAGCTCTTTAGTTTGATATAATCCCATTTGTTTATTTTTCCTTTGGTTGCCCGTGCTTTTGGGGTTGTATTCATGAAGTCTGTGTCCAGTCCTACTTCCTGAAGTGTTTCTCCTATGTTTTCTTTAAGAAGTTTTATTGTTTCAGGGTGTATATTTAATTCTTTAATCCATTTTGAGTTGACTTTAGTGTATGGTGAAAGGTATGGGTCTAGTTTCATTCTCCTGCATATTGATATCCAGTTCTCCCAGCACCATTTGCTGAAGAGGCAGTCTCTTCCCCAGTGTACAGGCTTGGTGCCTTTGTCAGAGATCAGATGGCTGTGGGTGTGTGGGTTGATTTCTGGATTCTTTATTCTATTCCATTGATCATTGTGTCTGTTTTTATGCCAGTACCATGCTGTTTTGGTTATTATAGCTTTGTAGTATAGTTTAACATCAGGTAGTGCCTTCAGCTTTATTCTTTTTGCTCAGCATTGCTTTGGCTATGCATGGTCTTTTGTTATTCCATATAAATGTCTGGATAGTTTTTTCAAAAAAAAAGAAAAGAAAAGAAAAATGCTCATTATTTGTATATGGTTTCAAGGGGTTCACAGATGCCCTGAAACAAGTCCAGGGACAGCCCACAAGGGATCTACTCCTAATAAGAATGCCTGTATCTTGAGAATTAGTCACATTAATACATTTATAGAGAACCAAAATATCATATTGGGTCAAATGACAAACCTATTAATTTAAACAATTACAATAAAATATTCTTTACACTAAGATTTTCTCACAGAACTTTTATGTGCTGTGGAATCGCTATAGTAGCTGGTATATGCTAGGGAAAGATCTTTCAGATTCTGGTCAATGTTGAAGTTGTCAGTTAGTGAAAGTCATTTGCTGGTGTGGGATACGGTGCCTTAGTCCCCATTCAAACTAGTTTTGTTTTTTTCTTTAAATGGAAATTGAAAATCAGTATGTCCTCAAACCAAAATGATATGACCTTTCATCTCCAACAAATGCAGCCATCTTTGAATGTTCCTCACCTCTGTAAATAACACTATCCTTTATTTAGATGAATCAGCCAGAAACTTGGTGGTCATCCTTGATGTCCCTAATTATCACAAGGTCCTGCCAACTTGCTTCCCAAATCTCTCTCTAATCTGCCTATTTCTCTCCATCTCTACTACCAACACTTTAATCCAAACCACCCACATCTCTTTCCTGGACAACTGGAATGGCCTCCTAACTGACTACTTGTAGCTACTCTGATCCCCTCAATCTCTTCTTTATATTGCAGCCAAAATAACCTTTTAGAAATACAAGCCTAATTAAATCATCCATATGCTTAAAACACTTCTGTCATTTCCCATTGTACTTAGGATAACACGGTCTGCATATTTTGGCTCCTACTAACATCTTACAAACCACTATTCCAAATGTTCCAGCTACTCCAGCTTTTCAGACATCCCTGGTAATCCCCAGGTACTCGCCCCTACTCTGAACCTCTGCATATGCTGTCCTCTCTATCGGAAATGTTCTTTTCTCCATGCTCAACTTATTCGATGAGCCCAGAATTGCCACAATACTAAAACCAGTCAAATTTGGATACTTGATTTATAACAAAATTGGCACAGGAGAACAATATGTAAAGGGTGGTCTTTTCAATAAATGGTCATATATCATTTATTTATTCATATGAAAAGAAATAAGCTTGATGTCTACCTCTCACCAATCACAAAATATAATTTTTTTATTGTTCACATAAATGTGAAAGGTAAAATAATAAATCTTCTGGAAATCCATGTATAAAAATAAAGGATATCTTCATGGATTTGGTGTAGACAAAGATTTCCTAAGCAGACACAAAAAGGAACTAACCATAAAGAAAATGATTCTAAATTGAACTATGTTAAAATTAAGAATTCCTTTCATAGAAAATATCATTAAAAGAATCAGGTAAAAGAATCAGAATTAGGTTAATGGAGTAAGCCTCTGAGGTTTTCCATCTATAGAATGTTACCAGAGACAAGCCACAGAGTGGGACAAGATATTTGCATGCATATCAACAATAAAGGACTTGCATCCAGAATATACAAAGCACTATAAATCAATAGAAAAAAGAGTTATCAACCTAATAGAAAAAAGGTCACAAACTTCAACAAGATTGCAAAAAAGATACCCAAATGAACAATAGATATATGAAAAGGGGTTTAACCATATTAGTTATCAGGGAAAGGCAGTTAAAGTCACAACTCACAACAAAAAATCACTACAAACTTGCCAGAAAGATTAAAATGAAAAAAGACAGATGATGCTAAGTATTAGTAAAGATGTAAAACAATGGGAACTTACATCCACTAGTGGTAGCAATGTAAACTGATACAACCACTTTGGAAAACTATTTGGCAGTGTCTATTAAAGCTGAAAAATCTCATATCCCACACCATATCAATTGCACTCCTAATATACTCAAATGTACACATGTGCACCAAAAGACATGGACAAGAATGTTCATAGTAGCATTATTCTTAATAGTGGAAACCTAGAAACAATCCAAGTATCCATAAATACTAGAAGGAGCAAAAACATAATTTGTTGAGTAAATAAATTGTTTAGTAATACAAAAAAGGGGATGAAGAAACCACTGATACATACAACACAAATCTCACAAACATAATGTTGAATAAAAGAAGCAAGGCATAAAATAACTCACACTGTATAATTCCTTTTCCATAAAGTAGACCACACTTACTCTATGGCATTATATGTAAGTGTAGTAGTTACCTTTGTAGAGGAGGTTGGCATAAGGGGTCCTTCTGTAGAGCTGATAATGCTCTTTACCAGAGTCCCAGATGTGTTCACTTTGTGAAAATTAATTGGGCTATATACTTTATGAGTTCTTTGTGTGTTACATGAGGGCATATCAAACTGTGGAAAAATGGAATTGCAAAATAAAAATCCTTGCATAAACTTTTTGAAGACACATAGTATTCCAATAAAAAATGCTTATTAAAATTCATGTTAGTCCAGAACCACTATATGGCATGTTGTGAGAATAAAATGAACTAAATGTGTGCAAACTTTTTTTTTTTGGAATTTGGACACATTATCTGTGGAGTTTTATTATTCATATCTAGCGTGAGACTTTCAGAATAGGTCCTAGGCATATAAAGAATGGGAGTGTGGAAAACTGGTTACTTCTGAAGGGTGGTATCAGCAAGGAATAGGAGGTCCCCAGCTCTAGTCCTCCCTCACACAAATACCGAGTACTAAATATACACAGATAAGAACAACTTTGTGAAAATCCTGGATCCCAGGGACAAGGCTGAAGTACCTCCTTGGAACTCAAAACCGAGAATAGCCTAAGAAGGGTAAGAGGGGTAATTTCATTTTGACTGTGTTGCCACTTCCCCAGGCCACACAGTGCCACACCAAGAAGGATTCCCTGAGCCTCTGGTTTCTCCAGTGGCAAAAAGAGAGCCCAAGGCAGACATCCAGTGCCAAGGCAGATATCCAGTGTCCCCAGCATTCCAGGGCACTTTCTAGGAGGCCCATTTCTTGTTTGTCCCATGTGAAACACTGGGGGTGTTGGCAGGGCTAGACCACCTGGGGTCAGCTTGGAACAAAGAAGGGAAATCAGGCTCACAATGACCAGTATGCAGATCTTGGCAGTGGCCCTGTGTTCCTGCCAGTGGCCTCACCATTAGAGAGCCCAGCTAGCAGCTCTACCCACACATGGTGCCAAGATGGCAGCCCCATCTGGCCAGGGAGCATGGTCAGCAGTTCTGCCCAGCCCACCAAAAAACAGTTAGTGTTTAAGGCTAAAATGAAATTAATAAATGAATTTAGTAAAGTTGCAGGATACAAAATTAATATAGAAATCAGTTGCATTTCTATATGCTAACAACAAACTATCCAAAAAAGATATAAAGAAAACAATCCCATTTATAATAGCATCAAAAAATAAAATACTTAGGAGTAAACTTAATCAAGGAGGTGAAAGATTTGTATACTGAAAACTATAAGACATTGATAAAAGAAATGAAAGAAGATACAAATGGATAAAAATATATTTCATGGTCATGGATTGGAAGAATCAATATTGTTAAAATGCCCAAACTCCTCAAAATGATCTATAGATTCAGTGCAATCCCTATTAAAATTTCAATGGCATTTTTTACAGAAGTGGAGGAAAAAATCCTAAAATTTATATGGAACCATAAAAGACCCTGAATAGCCAAAGCAATCTCAAGAAAGAGCAAAGCTGGAGGCATTACACTTCCTGATTTCGAACTATATTATGAAGCTATAGTAATCACAGTACTATGTTACTGGCATAAAGACGGATGCATAGGCCAATGGAACAGAATAGAGAGCCCAGAAATAAACCCATGCATATACTGTCAACTAATACCTGACAAGGGTGCCAAGAATACACAATGAAGAAAGGATAGTCTCTTCAGTAAATGGTGTTGGGAAAACTGGACATCCACGTGCAAAAACGAAAATAACATTGGATCCCTATCTTATACCACTAACAAAAATTAACTCAAAATGGATTAAAGGCTTAAATGTAAGACCTGCAACTGCAAAACTCTTAAAAGAAAACATAGGGGAAAATTTCCTTGTCATAGATCTTGGCGATGCTTTTTTGGATATGACACCAAAAGCACAGACAACAAAAGCAAAAATAAACAAGTGAGACTACATCAAACTAAAAAAGCTTCTGCCCAGCAAAGGAAACAAGAATTAAAAAAAAAATCTACCTATGGAATGTAAGAAAATATTTGCAAACCATATATCTGGTAAGGGGTTAAAATCCCAAACATGTGGCCAGCCCGGTGGTGCACTGCGCTAGTGCGCCGCTTGGGAAGCGCGGCGGCGCTCCCGCCGAGGGTTCGGATCCCACATACAGACCGGTTCCCGCTCACTGGCTGAGCGAGGCGCGGGAGCAACACCGAGGGTTGCGATCCCGTTGCCGGTCCTGGTCTGGTACAGGGGCGACACTGAGGGTTGCGATCCGTTGCCGGACACGGAAAAAGACAAAAAAAAAAAAAAAAATCCCAAACATGTAAAGAACTTATATGAGGGTGCTTCAAAAAGTTCATGGAAAGATTCATATTATCTTTCAATTCTATTTTTCCATGAACTTTTTGAAGCACCCTTGTATAACTCAATAGCAAAACTGCAAATAATCCAATTAAAAAATGGGTAAAGGATCTGAAAAGACATTTTCCAAAGAAGACATGCAAATTACCAATAGGTACATGAAAATGTGCTCAATATCACTAATCATCAGGGAAATGCCAATAAAAAGCACAATGAGATATTACCTCATACCTCATAGGAGGCTATTATCAAAAAGACAAGAGATACAAAGGTTGACAGGGACCTAGAGAATTGTGCACCATTGGTGGGAATGTAAATTGATACAGCCATTGTGAAAACAGTATAAAGGTTCCTCAAAAAATTAAAACTAGAACTATCATATGATCAAGAAATCCCACTTCTGAGTATATATCCAAGGGAAATGAAATCAGTATGTCAAGGAGGTAACTGCATTTATCGCAGCAGTATTCACACAGCCAAGATATAGAAACAATATAAGTATCTGTTGACAGATGAACGGACAAAGAAATGTTGTATAAACTCGTATATAAAAGGGGGCTTCAAAAAGTTCATGAAAAGGTTCACATTATCTTTTAATTCTATTTTTCCAAGAACTTTTTGAAGTAACCTTGTACAATGGAATATTATTCAGCCACTAAAAAGGAAGGAAATCCTTCCATTTGCGACAACATGGATGAACCTGGAGGGCATTATGCTAAGTGAAAAAAACCAGAAAGATAAATACTACATGTTCTGACTTACATGTGGAGTCTAAAAAAGTCAAACTCATAGAAACAGAGAGTAGAGTGTTAGTAGCCGGGGGCTTGGTGGTAGAGGAAATGGGGAGATGTTGGTCAAAGGGCACAAACTTTCAGTTATAAGGTTAATAAGTTCTGGGGATATAATGTACAGAGTGGTGACTATAGTTAATAATACCAAACTTTATACTTGAAAATTGCTAAGAGAGTAGATTTTTTTTTTTTGTCTTTTTCCGTGTCCGGCAACGGATCGCAACCCTCAGTGTTGCCCCGTACTGGACCGGTACCGGCAACGGGATCGCAACCCTCGGTATTGCTCCCGTGCCTCGCTCAGCCAGTGAGCGGGAACCGGTCTGTATGTGGGATCCAAACCCTCGGCGGAAGCGCCGCCGCGCTTCCCAAGCGGCGCACTATAGCAGTGCGCCACCAGGCCGGCCCCTAAGAGAGTAGATTTTAAGTGTTCTCACCACACACACACAAATGGTAATTCTGTGAAGTAACGGATGTGTTAACTAACCTGATTGTAGTAATCATTTCACAATGCACACATATATCAAACCATCTTATTGTGCACCTTAAATATACACAATTTTACTCATCAATTACTCCTCAATAAAGCTGGGGAAAAAGCTGGTCACTCCTAAAACAGCACACACCACGACCTAAGCTAGGACTGAGGTGCACGCTGCTGCCAGATGCTGCTGCCCTGCAATAGACCGAATTCATCAGCTTTTTCCAGATACCACAAGATTGCCAGTAGATAGGACAATGGATTTTCATTTCCAGCCAGGTCACATTTTACTGTTCCCCAAATACAGCACGTGCATTTATAACTTCAAGTCTTGCTCATGCCATTTCCTTCCTATCAAGAATAGCTTAATATTCAGAGTCCCGGCAACAGGATCATTACATAATTTGGGGGGCATAGTAAAAGAAGAAAATGCAGGGCCTCTTATTCAAATGTATTAAGATTCCAAGACAGTTGCACCAGAGCCTCAAACAAAGCGTGGGGCCTTTCTGAGCATGGAGCCCCATGTGATTGCACAGACTACATGTCCATGAAGCCCACCCTACCTGGCAGGAAACAGCACATTCACCTGGACTTTTAAAGTGACTTTTAAATTAAGGAATCATTTACATAGATGTGTGCAGAGTTGAGGAAACCAGTAATGAAAATTGAAGCCCCCAGGCATTAGCTAGCAAGAGGAGCAAACTTTTGCTACCCCAGGTTTGAAAGGGCATGGGAGGATAAGGGATGATCAGCACCTGGTTGATAGCTAAAGCCATAGAAAAACAGCCACCCCAAACAGCAGTAGCCATAGAGGGACAAAACCACTGCCAGAATTGTGGCAATGCACAAAGGGAGAGAGAAAAATAACCTGCTATTTTCCTTTTTCTACTTCCAATGTCCAGGTGGTACCTATTATTGGCTCAATCCAACCAGGAGTCAGAAGGCAAGGGAGCCTAGGTAATGTGGTCCATGGACAGCCTCCTCCAGACCTGAATAGAAAAAAGAAAAGTGGAGAATTGAATCTGGGAGCAAACATATCAACCAGCACAATTTTCAACTGTTTGCCTGTTTACATATTTCCATCTTTAGAATAGCTCTTGTAAATCCTGGCTACATATTGGAATCACCTGAGGAGCTTTAGGAACGTATTGTCACGTAGGTCCCAATTCCAGAGATTCTGATTGGATTGACCTGTGGTACAGCCTGGGCATCAGGATGTTTAAAGTCTTCCCAGGTGTTTCTAATAGCGAGGGTTCAGCTTTAGAGCACGATTTCTCAACTTCACCACTATTGACATTTTGGGCTAGATAGTTCTTTGTTCTGGGGCTGTCCTGTGTACTGAGGGATGTTTAGCAGTGTCCATGGCCTCTGCTCACAAGATGCCAGTAGCAGCACTCAGTTACAGCAACCAAAAATGTCTGTAGACATTGTCAGATGTCCTCTGGGGGCAATATTGCTTCCCGTACCCCTGTTTTAAAACCACTGTTTTAGAGCAGAGGTTCTCAAAGTATTGTTCCTGGACTGGCAACATCAACACAGCAGGTGGAGGTAAGAAAAAGAAGTTGTTAGAAATGTACATTCCCAGCCCCCATCCCAGACTTACTGGATAAAAAAACTCTGGGTGTGGGGCCCCAGATGATTCTGATGCATGCTGAAGTCAAAACCACTGTTTTCGAGCCTGAATTGAGTTTGTTCTTCAGAAAGAACTTTTTCACCTGTGTCAGCATATATACCTATAAGCATATACCTTTTATTTGACTTTCTAGGATACTACTTTCTGTGTTTCTCATGTGTTAGTTAATCAGTAACCTTGTCAATGGATTATTTTAAACAGGTGTCTTCTTAAGATTGCATTCGCTTCATGAACAGGACTGCCAAAATAAAATAAAATGAAAAAAAAAAAAAAAAAGACACCAAAGGATATTGTTCACCTTGCTAGAGTAAACTATGAAAACTTATGCAACTGATAAAAGAAGAAATTAGTCTATATGTATTAATAGGGAGTGATCTCCAAATACCAGATAAAGTGAAGAAATCAAGAGGAAGAATGATGTACAACATGTAACACATCTATATTAATTTTAATAAAAACACTAACAAAGGAAAACAAAACAAAACAAAAAAGGACTGCCAAAATGAAGATCCTGCAGACTTTCCAACATAGTCCTGCTTGGGGAAGGGGTGGAGGTCAGCTGGGGAACTCACCCCAGGGACCGACTTTAAATTTCACTCGTTTTCCAGGTAAGCATTTAGAAAGGTGTTAGGGCAGTGCTTCTCAAATTTTCATGTGCAAATAAATCTCTTGGAGATGTTAAAATACAGACTCTGACTGAGTAGTTCAGGGATAAGGCCAAGGATTCTGCTTTTCTAACATGTTCCTGGTAGATGTGGCTGTTGCTGGTCCTCACAGTGTACCTTGAGTGTCAAGGTGCTAAAGTGTTCATCAGTCACTTGCACCTAGTAGTCAAATAATTCTAGACCAAGAGACTTTGGAACAGTTAGATGGGGCTAGAGGTTTAAAACTTCCTGAAAATGGCAACGGGAGCTTCTTGAAAGACCCAAAAGTATTTTAGCCTTGTTGGCTGGTTTCATTGGCAGCGAGTGGCCATCTTAATACAATTAAGTATTTGTTTCCTTTACTGACATTAGAAAAACTTTGTTAGTTGACTGTGACTTCTGGTGTCTTTCTGCCAGCCACTGTGCCCTTGTGACAATTGTCAAGGTCTATATTGCATTCTTTCACTTTGGCTCAACTCTAACCCAATGTTATATATTTTATTAATAATTAATTAAATAGGTGAGTGAATGAAAGAATGAGGTCTCCAGTGACTTTTTGGTTTCTATGTCTTCAGATAAATCTAATTCATGTGTTCCCTAAGCAAGTTGTGGGCACTTGGATAAAACTGAACTGCTGTTCCACGTACCACACCTCTGTCTCCTATATCTAGCCAAGGAAGGTAGAAGTGCAACCCCCCAAGCAAATTTTGGGCTCTCTAAACCAGCAAGCTAACTCTGGAACTTACCTCTAATCTTTAAAATCCTCATGACATTCCTAGGGTTCCAAGGCAGAACTAGTATTCCCTGCCTCACAAAAATTTGAAAAATCTCTACTATTAAAATACTGGCAGATTTTATGACTAAACCATCGTTCTCAATTTTTTTTTTAGAATTGGAGAACTAGTTTTTGTTCCTTTCTTGGTATCTCATTGCCAAAGTTAAAAACCCTAACATTCAGAAAGTTCTTTTTGTATTTTTTACCTAAAGCTTTTTTCTGCAGTTAAAGTCAATTTCTACTTATTATGGCCTTAGTGGAAATATGGAAAATTTGATCTGCACATTAGCACTTTATGCATTTGAAACCTTACTATATTAGGACAATTTGAAATTTTATTTGGCTAAAATGAATAGTCCTTACTAAAAACTATTTTCCTCTCCTGCTTTTCCATGTTGGCAATTTTGTCAAAATAATGAATCAGGAAATAAAACTGGACACTAGAAATAATTGAATAGAGAACAAGAAGCCACTTAGGGTTTATAACTAACAAGGGTATGTGTTACACTTGTCCTGTCAAGTGTTGCTGGGAAAACATTATCTGAGAAGACTTTATGGGAAGAGGACAACTTCCAAAGAAGGCTCAAGTTCATAATGGAAAAGTTAAATATGTTCTTTTTAATAGTGGACAAAAATATTCTAACATGACACATTACTGTTTCAGGCTTCTCATGAATTATGTCATGTTACAAGGGTGGTGAAAAAGACGCTTGCTTACAGCTTTACTGACAGTCTCATGATCTATGTCCATTGTGCCAAAGACTTACCACAACTTAATCTCTCAGAGAACTAAATGCCATAGGAAATGAGTCTAATGTAGGCTCCTATCTTCATTTAGAGTTACAACAAAACCATCCCCCCCCCCCCAGTTTTTTTCTAAGAATCGGAGAACTGTTTCCTGTACCTTCCTTGGGTATTCCATTGCCAATGTTAAAAACCCTAACAGTCAAAAATTTCTTCTTGTATTTTCTACCTAAAACTCTTTTTCTGCAGTTAGTCAGTTTCTAATTACTTTGACCTTAATGCAGATACAGAAAATTTGATCTGCACATTAGCACTTTATGCATTTGAAACCTTACCATACTAGGACAATCTGAAATTTTATTTGGCTAAGATAAATAATCCTAATTCAGTTGATTTCTCCTCAAATACCCTATTACTCAAGTCTCAAATCATCTTTATTATAACCTCTTAGGCCTCTCTAACATTGCTATGTCCTTCTAAGTCATGCTTCTAAAACTTAAGTACAATTGCTCATTAAGGGCTCATACAATCCCCAGGAGAGGGGGATGATTTGTATTCTTAAAAGTCTCTCATATGTTGCCCTTTTACTTAGACAACTCAGATGCAATCTGATTTTTTCTTTCCATTAGGAATTCTTGCTTGAAGTAAGCCTTGTTTAAAATTGGGTATCAACTTCCAGTTAAAAATGGCAGACTGAGAATGGACATCTACCACCTCTTTTCTCTAAAGACCCTTTGAAATGACAGCAAAGATTTTTTTTTTTAATAAAAGCAGACCAATGCTGGAAAACATATGTTGGCCAAAAATGTTGAAAAATTCCTAGAATACAGAAAACATATGTGATCAGACAGTTAGAGACAGAGCAGAGGAAACCATAGCTGAAAATACCAGAAGCAATCATGAGACATCCTCAGTAGCCCCAGGAAAACTCCAAGTTCAAAGTCACTAAATGCAAAGGGTAGGGTGGGCCAGTTACTGGGTTAATTTTTTAAAAGAGCATCTCTATCTCTTTCCTACCATAAAGTGGCTGGCAGTGGGTTGCTCTTAAGCTAAAGCCAGAAAATAACTCTAAAGGAAGTAGGTAATGCCCAAAACTTTGTAGTATGGGTTTTGGGAAGTGAGACAGAATCAGAACAGAGGCTGAATATATCCAGACTATACATACAACAGATATAGAGAGGCTCTGCTCCTATGTCATCACCATCCTTATTCTGGGATCCAGTCTGATGGAGGAGCCACAACATAGAATTTCCCATGGCAAAGGGAAAAGGAAGAATTTTGGAGGGTCACAGAACACTCTGGCATGTGAGTGACATACATTCTTCTGCTCACACCTCATTGGCCAAAATGAGTCACATGACCTTAGTTAAGCTTAAGGGTAACAGGAAGTGACCAAGTGCCCAGAAGGGAAAAGCACTAGAAATGCTTAGTGATCAGTACTCATGATTACCCTATTACTTGCAAGGCAATGAGAATCAGATGAACAACAGAATTTTCATCAACACTGTGCCAGAGTTGTTCAAGCAAAGTATTTGAGAAAGTGCCCTGTAATATGAAAGAATTTGTAAAAATAAGCAAATAAAAGACTCGCCTTATTCAGGATCATATGATAGTAGAGGACATACGAAAAATCAATATAGACAATAGAAAGAAATGGGAATCCAGAAGCAGGAGAAAAAGGAAAGAGCCACAAAAAATTATAAAAGGATATATGTCCGTGTATGTGTATATATGTATATTAAAAATTTATTCATATAATTATATATATATAATCATTATTTACATATATTGATTTTTAATTTTTGTAATCACTCTAGGTACAAGCACAAAATATTTCATTATGATTATAGAACAGAATATAAATGGTGGAAAATGAAGGATGTAGAAATATGGGTGAAAAAAGTCAAAAGCAGGGAATGTATGATAAAACCTCATTTGTGTAGCACTTGGCAATTCATGGAGCCCTTTTGTTAATGTCTCATCAGAACTCCTCAATGGGGTTCCCTCCAAATGAAAGCTTTATGAATAGTTTTCATGAAATTTATCAACTAAAAATAATATATAAGGCTTGAATTCTACCCATGCTTTTCCTACCTGGCTATGAAGCAACCCAATCCATGTTATTGCAATAATTTGAAAAAGATATTTTAGGACAGTGAATTTTTTTAACCTTATGTGTTAAGAGCCCTTTTGAAAATCTAATGAAAGTTATGAATACTTTCTCAAAAAAAAAAAAAAGCAAACACACATGTAGACACATTTTGCAAACCACTTGAAGAGGTTAATGAAGTCCCAAAACCCCAACCATAGAGCCCTGGCACCACAGGCCCAGGTTAGGAACTGCTGCCTAGAGTGGTCTGTCCAGAAAGTTCTGGGACCTCTTGATGCTAATGACTGCAGCCTAAGCTCAAGAGTGGGCACATGGCTGGGGCAAGACAGTCCATGCTTTTGCTTTTGGGAGAGAAAGAGTAGTCTCTCCTTCTGCCCCCAACACTACAGGGGTTCTCTAGGACCTCACACCATAAGTGAGGAAATGCAATGGACAAAAAACAGCCTGATAGACATGTGAATGGGTGTGGACCTACACAGGACAAAGTGTCCTTCAACTCAGATGCCACTATGTAAATGAATTCCTGACTTTTGTATAACACATGGCAGTTCATCATGAGTGTTGTCTCACTGGATTCAGGAACATCATTAGAGCCACTAGGCCAGAAACAACAGTCCCATTTTATAAGGTGAGACAGGGTAAGCTGCAGAAAGGTTAAATGACTTGTCCAGGGTCATCCAACCAGGTAGTGACAAGGTTGGGACTAGCTTTTCTGAGCATAATTAAATAATTTTTCCACTTTGCCTCCTCAGGCTCACCTTCTGTATGGGTAAAATATGGAATATGATTTTGGACTCTTGGAAAGGTCTCCTTTTTCTAATAGAATACAAAGACTTTCCATTCACAAGCAGAGGGAAGGCTCAAAGTACAATTAAATTTATTATAACCTGGAAATAATTGATATCATGTACTCTAGAATGGGGATGGAGGTAGGATAGGAACTATCCTGTGTGAATGGTCTTCAGGAAGCCTGAGTGGGGCACTGGATGCCCGAGAAGGAATAGGGGGAGAAAGCAGATTCCCCAAACACAGTTGTTGGGACCTTATTTCCCAACTTGGCCTAGGCCTGTCCCTGAGAATAATTAAAGAACAGCAGGAGGTTGGCAAGAGAAGAAAAAAAAAAAAAGATCTCATTTTGTAGAGGCCCAGCCATTCAAGAACTGGATCTTCCTCATCCTTCTATCTCCTAGCCCACCCCAGAGCTTGGAACAAAGGACACTCTCAGGAGCTGTTTTTGCTAAATAGGGAAAATGCAAAAGTCACAATTCACCATGGGGAATCAAGATGAATAACTATTTACAAGAAAGACTATTTAGACTGTCAAGAATGACTTTTCCATGAGTGACACTGTCAACTGGCATAGAGGGAAGGACTTGGGACACAGAAAACTGGAATGGATGAAGAACTTTTAATAACCCTGCAGGGGGTGAGAGGGTCCAGTGCAGGCAGGTGGTGGATCCCATGACTCAAGAGGCCTCTTTTGTTTGTAATTCCCTTATAGGTCAATGGCAAACTATTTTTCACGAGGACAGTTCAGTGGTTAATTTCCAAAACAAAGGGAAAAAAAAAACCCCAAACAAAAAAATTACCAACCATCAACTAGGGCCTTGAATCTCTTCAGCTGAGAGAAGAGACTATTGCATAGAGTCTCTTCTATTTTATAAATTCCCCTGCTACAGCAAGGAGAGAAAGGCAAGGCTGCAGTAGGGACCCATCTCCTGCTTTCTTGTTGTACAAAGATGGCCATGGTAATGGCTAAGATTCAGTCTTCCAAATAAAAATTAGTGGCGTGACCCCTGTCTTTCCCTAGGTAGGCCCTGGAAGGAGCTCAGAGAGGAGACACTGGTGAGGAAATCTTACCTCCAGGATTTAACGCTCTCCATTTCTCATAGAACAGTCAAGAAACCCCAGGAACGTTCTCTAGCCAAGGGTTTCCCACAGCTTAGTCATTTATTTAACACTGTCACACTTTTTGTCCTATGCAAGTACCAGCTGTATTTATATTTTTTGATATTTCTCTATAAGTTCATCTACTTTTTTTTAACCTAATGCTAGATTGTTCAGTATATAAGCAATTATTTTTCTAGAAACAACAAACTAGTTTTATCCTGTTTTGTGGGCTAAAAGTATATATTTTATTATTATTATTATTATCTTTCTTTGAATACTTAAGTTCTTGGGGAATGACATTACTCAGAACAGAAACTAAGGAAACACTTTGTACAAGTTTTCAAAATGTGGTCAAAAGTTGGGAAAAACAGATTCTTCCAATCAATGATAGTTTTGGAAGAAAGTGGCATACTCAAAAACCTCTTCTCTCCCCCAGCTCTGGTTGTGCAAGCAGGGAAGGAGGTAACTTTCATTCAGAAAATGAAATGCAGTAAGAATGATGTGGAATTTGCTCAAAATAATAACAAGGAAATAAAAATATTTTTTAAAGGCAAAATCACACTGCAAGTCAATTTGTATGCTGCTAAAAAGAAAGCTTGCCCAAAGTGAAACTATGTGGCTATTTCAGAATTCTTGGTGGAGATTAGATCTCTCTAATTTGTTCCCAGCAAGGTGAATCACAACATATGGAATTTACAGGTTTGTAACCCAAATGGTCTGCATCTGGAAGGGCCTCCCTAAATAATAAAAGAGAGATTGGCCTCACTTCCCTCCCAGGAAACAGACTGGTTTTAGACTATTTGGATAGGCATTTAGTGCTTACTTACCAAGTTTAGGAGCTAAACCTTGGGAAGTAGAAAGATAAAATGACAGAAGTCCTACCCTCTAAGAGTTGTAACTGAGTGAAGGTAAAACAAGCAAACAAGTGATTGCAGTACATTGCGATAAGTACATTGTTTAGTGATCGTCACATGATACACATTAACCTACTCAATCCTCATAAAAACCCACTTTACATGTGGAGAAACTGAGGCACAAAAGAGTCAAGTCATTCATTGATCCAGGTGGCAAAGCTTATGAGTGGTGGAACCAGGATCAAACCCAGACTGTCTTGTTCCAGAGCCTTAGGATTACACGTTTGGGAATCTTCAGAGAAAGTGATTTGAAGGATGAAGAGGAGTTTACCAGGCATATGGATAGCAGGGGCAGGAAGCTGAGATGGGACACTCTAGTCCCAGAAAACAGCATACATGAAACATATCTGAAATGTCTGTTTAAATAAGATGTGATGCTAGATGTGCTCCGAAGTGAGTTATAAGGCTGAGTCCCCACCTTTTAGGGACCTAGTTTTCATTATTCATTTATTAAGCATTTACTACGTGTCACGTACTATTTTCAGTACTGGAAATGTAACCATGAAGAGGACACCATTTCTCAACTAGGGCAGGAGGGTCATTATATTTGATTTGAAAACCATTGAGTTTGGATAAATTGTTTGGGGTGGCATAAACTCTTAAACTTTTAAGACTAAATTAGAACTGGGAAATTTGTCAACTTTGGGGTTTCTGTTCTACACCTCAGTAAAAACAAACAAACAAGCAACAACCACCAAGATCCCTCATCTTTTCTTCTCTGGTAAAACACTTTTATTTTCCATAAATGCTTTAATCAGTTTGGAATATTGGTTTAAACGTTTAGAGTGCACTTGAGAGCTTTAAGCATCAAACAGACTTTTAAAGTGGCTTTTCCTGTTAACACAATATTTCTTGTAACCAGTTAGTTGTGCCAAAACTCAATGTATAAAAGTAATGCTGCCAGGTGGGCTTGTATTTTGGCAGTAATACATCAACCTTTTGGATGACACTACATTTTTTCTCAGTGTTCAGTTTACATTTTAGGGTCTTTGTGCACAACTTCCAGAATATCACTTTGCCATTTGTAAATCGGTTTGCATTATTTGTGATAATACTTACCCTTTATTATAATTACCACAAGTCATGGGAAGGTTCAACTGTTTCATTAATTTGACTGAGAACAACAAAGTCTAAAGTTTCATCGAAATCAGATGTAATGTTTGTGTTCCAAGGTCAGCTGGAAACTAATAGGAATAATTTAAGCCATAATATCCCAACTGAGGCTGAGCCACACTAATCATTCTGCAGATCATACTGGAGTGATTCTGAAGGGAAAAAAAAATCACATCCTATTTCTCCCTCATTAAGTATACTGAAGACCAACTTTGTAAGAGGAAAGAATTAATCTATAACCGGGTGGTCACAGCCCATGCCTCGAGAACCACTCACAGGCGGCAGCCAGGAGCCACAACCAAGTGGTGTTAGGAAACTGAAGAGCTGGTTTCCCTTTTCTCCCTCTTTTCTTTTTTTTTCCTTTTTAGTTCTCTTTTTTCTCTCCCATAACCCAGTAAGTGTGAAGTCAGGGGATTCTGAGAATGTCTAGAATCCTAGAAAGTTCTCTAACCTGCCATTCCCAAAGCTGTAAAAGTGAGGAAGCTTTGACAGTGAGGAAGGAAAGACTTCCTATTCGGGCAAAACAGCCAATTGAAAAGCTTCCTATAATACCCATTGGCCTTTTAACTAAAATTTCCAACCCTTTACTTGTAGTCTTTATTTTTAATTGAAAAGGTGATAAGGGACCATTCAGGGTCCTGCCCAGTAGTTCCCAGGTATGTCTCTTTTGTGAATAACGTCAAGCTGGGTAGACAGTGCTTCTACAAGCTGCAAACTTAAAAGAAGAAGAAAGTCTGCATAAGGTAAAATACATATAGAATACATAGAGCCATCACCTGCCTAGTTGTGGCATTTTGAACAGAGATGGATGAGAAACTTTTATAAGCTATTGGGAAGTCTGAATCTGTTAAGCCTCACAAAATAAATGCAAACTTCTAGGACTGGAAACTCCTGGGAGAGTATATTACTGCCCAAACCATATACATCTATTCTCCGCATCTGCTTTGAAGGAGGGAGGGTGGGAATGGGGAATAAGAGTTCTGAGTAATACCTCTTTTTGCTTTGGGGATACATAAAGGTCGACACAGACCTCTAAGTAACAACAGTTTTCGGGAATGTGGAGGAGGGGGTCATGATTGTTGACACAGAGGGTGCCAGACCAAGGATCAAAGAGTTGCCTCTGGCTGTAAGAAACTTAGACTCAGCTGTGCTGTGGTCCTTTAACCCTTACACTGCTAATCAGACCAAAGTCAAGCACTTGCCAGTTTCTCCTCTCTCCCTCCCTTTTCCTTGCTTTCTAACTCCCTCTGAATCTTCATTCCTGTAATTTACACTTTGTAAAATGCTTTCATACATTTGCTGAAACACATGAAATTGCTGAGAGTAGCCTATTTTGCCCTACAAATGGGTACTTCCTCTAGTACAATCTAACATATTGTCTCATTTTATACCTCAGTATCCCTTTTTCGCAGAAAGAGCCTGTTAATCATGGCAAAATTCAGTCCCAGAGGTCATATAACAAAAGAAGTAACCAATCTGGAACTGAAACCTGGGTGTCTGACTCCAAATCCAGTGCTCTTTTCACCCTGCAATGTGGCCTCCTGCTCCATATGCTGACTCTGGAAGAGAAGAGGGAGAAGGAAGGGAGATGTGTCCAAGTTCTGGGTTTTTCACTATGGGTTTGAGCCTCCTTTGTAGGCTCCAGGCAAATTTCCCCAGGAAATCTCTCTTCCAGAGCACGTGATATCAAATACATAAAAATGCACACACATTTCATGACTCATAATTTTTATACTTAAAAAAAGATGCTAATAATTTGTGTTTAAAATTATTTGGCTATGAATAATACTTAATTTACAATTGACTATGATTTCTTGACCACTTATAAAATGAAAAATTTAGTCTACAAATTGCTTTTGAATTTAATGAAAATTTCATGAACTCCAAATTTAACACTAAATGAATT
The DNA here is from genome assembly GCF_000696425.1 of Galeopterus variegatus. NCBI lineage: Eukaryota > Metazoa > Chordata > Mammalia > Dermoptera > Cynocephalidae > Galeopterus > Galeopterus variegatus. Next base: position 541,341 of record NW_007726300.1, on the reverse strand, counting down.
TGGTATGATTACATTTTAAACATATTTATTGAAATATTTATTAATTTCAGTTTTGCCCTTTTTAATTTTGGAAGAAATACTTTTTTTATTTTTTGGTGATTTCAGGTTTTAAACTATATTTTAGGTACTCAAAAATCTCATAGGTCCCAAGTGTTACGCTTCGCACCCAATGTATAAAACAGCCTGGCAAAGTCCACGGACCCCAATGAGTATGGCCATTCATTCATTACCCATTTTGTGTGCACCATATGTGGATGAAGACACGGTCTTCCCCATCAGACCTAATGCAAATGCTTTGGAAAGTTCTTGCCTCTAAGAAGCCTCCCTGGCATTACTAACAAATATACTATCCTAGAGTCTGCTGATCCTATACCAGTTTAAGCCAGTAAAACCTTGAATAACTGGAATGTTTGATTATTCTTATTACAGAAATTCTAGGGTATCTTGGGGTTAACCAAAAACATGTTTCCTTTAGTCCTTCTTGTCTTAGTTTACTCTCAAGCCCTAGTGAATAGCATATATAAAACAAAATGAGATCTTTCATGAAGAGGATGATCATAGCTAACATCAATTTTAACTGAAGGGGCTTTGAAGGTGTATCTATTTGGGATAACCCAGCAATAGCTTCTGGACATTGATTTTCTTTTTTTTTCCGTGACCGGTAAGGAGATTGCAACCCTTGGTGTGGTGTCACCCACACCGCACTCAGCCAGTGAGTGCACCAGCCAGTCCTATATAGGATCTGAACCCGCGGCGGGAGCATCACTGCGCTCCCAGCGCCGCACCCTCCCGAGAATGCCACGGGGCCTGATTTTCTTTTTTAAACACAAAATTCCTACTTTCAACTATTTTTATAGTCTTGGAACTTTCTGGTGAAAGTGGAGGGCAGCAAAGGTTCTGAGTTACTTCTGCTAATCAGTGTTTTTCTGATGTTACAATATAAATGTTATATTGATTAAACGAAACATTTAATGAATGTAAAAATAGTTTAGAAGTTGTCTGCTCTGGAACATTATTTTACTCAAAAAATTGGGTGAAAAATTCTTTAACTTCATGGGAAACATTTTACTTCACACCTTATGTTATGAGCTTTTACCCTTCTCTCTATCACTGTTTCTAACATCTTAATAGGAGAGATATTTTTCTTTTACATTAGGGAAAACACATTTTCTCAAACATTTATCATGATGCTGATAGACTTTTCAACTACCCTAAGCTCCACACTTCGTTAAGAAAAGAAGTCTCAGTATTTCTGGTCTGTAAAGAAGAGCTATGGTGACACTTTCCTTGTTCTGATTTGCTCATTGATTCATTCATGTTCACACATTTATTAATCTAGCAAATGCTTATTGAGCATCTACAATGTGTTAGGTACTAGCAAAGCTCAGTATTAAAAGACAAAAATATCCTCACTTAAAATTTGGTATTTTATCACTGGTATTTCAAACTATGCGTGCATGTGCTCACATACACACGCAATCAATTTCCAAACTGGATGGTGCCAGTACCTTCAATTTTTTTTTCTGGCACTTAAATCAATAAATGCTATCCATGTGCAAGACCCTACATTGGGTACTATGCATGGAAATTTCTTCATTCATTTCTTCAACAATAATTCACTGAGCTTCAATAATTTGCCAATACTTTACTGGTCACCGGATCTACAGAGGTGAATGAGAAGCAGTCCCTCCTCTCAAAGTGTTTCTCCTTTCTTGCGGGGATGGTAGACATATAAACAAACACATACCAAATGACGGGTACCACAAGAGAGCTGACATTCCAGACAGAGTGGGGACAAACACAGGGAAATCTTTGTAAGATATTTTGTCATCCAGAACCACCAAGAATGAGTGTGCAGACTGAGTGCTGTTCAACCATAAGGGACATTGTTTATATCATAGACATTGGTTAGTATATTTTTAAAAAGAATTTTTAGTGTTGTATTTTGACAAAGTCAGTATAGTTCAATAGTTTTCCAGCAGAGAGAAATGAAACTTCCTGAGTAATGGGTCCCTTTTCCTAGTGTGCACAAGATATGCCACATGAACTAGAAGGCCACGAAAGAATAAACATTCCCAAGTAGACAAGGTGGACAAGGCTGTTCCAGATAAGGGAATGACTGTGCAAGGAATAGATCAGCATGGTACACTGGAGGAATTGTAACTAGTTCCATATGATTGGAACATAGGGTGCTGAACTTAGCAGTGCAGTAGGAAGGAGGATGGAGAAGTAGGCACAGGATTGATCACATTCTTCTACACCTACCCTTCTACCAGGCCAGTTGTTAGCTTTCAGCATCATACCTTGCCTTTTCCCACAAGTAAACTAGATATTGATTCTTCACAGTTTAACTTACCTGTTACTCTAAGTGGGAATGTTATGGCTTCATTCTAATTTCCTGTGGCAAATGTAAAAGTCAGTGAGGGATTTATCAATACCATTTAACTCAATAAAGGAAACCTTCCTTCAATCATGTGTCCTTAGTGTTTTTTTATCAGAGGACAATCTTTCTCAATCCATGGATCTTGTATCTTGTGGGAATCACATAAGAATTCCTAGGATTCTACAGATCTTAGAGCTACTCTAAACACAAACCTCCTCATCATGCAGGTTTTTCACACATGCTTTTCAATATTATATCCATCACCTCACCTGTTCCTTTGCCCAACCTTGCTTGAGTCTCTTTCCCCTCATTAAAATCATCATCTTTTTTTCCTAGCATATAGCTATAGGTAAAACTTAGCTTAGGTGAAAATATCATTACTCCTAAAATGGGCAGAAGAGTATTAGATCTCTAATACCTTCAGTAAAAGCTCTTTGCAAGCAGCTCATTGGCAGACACTCTGACCAGCATCCATTCTTTTTGGCAAGGGGCATATTCCAACTGGTCACTACCTTCTCACAGTTGGTAAAGATTTTGATTAACACCTCTGATTGTAAACAACAGCAAAGAACTTTCACTAGGCTAAAAACAAGGGGGATTTATGAAGAACCTTACTGGGAAAAGTTCAGGTCTTGGGGCAGCTCTGGGGTTCTGGGTGACAGGAACTAATGGGTAAGGCACTGCCACTGGAAGGAATGAGCACCCACCTGTCCTTGCTGTACTGTGCTTATGACTCAGTCTCAGAAAATCATGTCTGCCTGGCCAAGATTGGGTCAGGAACTCGTTCACTGGCTGAGGGAGAAAGGACATCTTATATGGCAGATCCCTCAGGATTACTCTTAATGGAGTCAAGTGCTTTCCTGAAAAGGAAACTGGAGTCCAGTTACAAAAAAAACGGAAAACAAAAAACAACCCCCCTCCCAAAACCCCAGGTGTGTGTGTGTGTTGATAGGAAATAACAAACAAACAAAAATTGTAAATTACCGTATTTTTTCCTATTTTCTAAACTGTGAAAAACTTGTCTTCCTTGGAAGGCAGCAGGTGCTTGTAGAGGAGTTTTAAGAGTCTTTTGAGACTTTAAGAGAATGACATAGGGGGGCATTTCAAAAAATTCATGAAAAAATGGAATCAAAAAATAATACAAATATTTCCACAAACTTTTTGAAGTACACTAGTATAGTAGCAGACACAAGACTCAGGAATTTATCTTTCTCCATTTCAGATTTCCTCAGTCAGATATTCTTTTCTGATTCTATTTTATGATTATCAATAGTATGAACTTGAAAATGTGAAAATAGAAGAAGGAAAATCACTGGGGAGTGGAGGATATTTTTAAAAAGGAAATCTTTTTTTTTTTTTTTGAAACTTGACTTAGAATAATTGGATTTCTTCAATTTGCTATATGCAAAGCAACAGAGAGCTTAGTGTATCCCAGAGATGGATTGGACAGATGTAGCACTTAACTATTAACATTTGTGAGGTTCGTTCCCACTAGTGAGATTTGTGAGCAGCTTCCATGAGATGCTATGCAAAATCAGTTTAGTACTTTCCTCATTTGTCACTGTGCCATGAAGCTGGTAAAATATAGAGGAAACAGAAAATTAGGCACATCTGTGAATTTGGTTGTGTCCTGATTATACCATTGCAATTTCACAGATGTGCATGTTTTCACAGGAGAACAGGTTTGTATTTGACTCCAAACTCCCTCAGTGCTCAGCTGATGTTTTATAGCTCCCTGTGGGTTAAGTATGCCCTCCCTTAATAGAGCCAAAACAGTAGCTTAGCTATAAGATTCACTGGCACCACGTTGGTATCTATTTTCTTAAATTATGGCAAATGGGTATTTGGGGCATAGGTATGTCTATTCCACCTACATATTTCTCCTATAATAATGCTTGGCACATTCATAATACCTCTCAGCAGAGAGCCCCTAAACACTTAATAAACATTTACTCATTTTCACATTTAAAAAAATTCGGTAGCTTTTATAACTCTTATTTTATAGAAAATTAAAAGTGAAAGACCCCTAGTCCATGAAAGAACACATGACTGTAAGTATTAATCTCTTTCTTTTTCCCAAAACAGAGTAAGAAGTACTTGAAACTAAAATAAAGTCAGCCAGTAGTGACATCACTATGTTCCAGTAACAGGTTCTTACTGTCAGGGGTGCGTGACTCTCGCCTAGAGATCTGGTTCAGATAGAGACTGCCTATCTCCATCCCTAGAGATTCTGACCCTGAATGTTTGGGGTGGGGCTCAGGCATCTGCATTTTTAACAAACACTCTATCCCTAGGTGATTCAGAATACCACACATTGAGAAACACTAGTCTAGATAAAATAATCAAATTCTAAAATCATAAATAGAGAAACAAAAGAATATCTCTCAGGAGACCACAAATCCTATGCTCAGGCAGACTTCCCCTTCTTCCTAAATCACCCCCCACCTCATAGATTATTGAATTTTTGAAAAGTATTTCTTAAAAGCAGCTGTCATTATCACCATGGTCTAGGAGCCCCCAGAAGGATAACTAATCTCAAAAGAAAGAATAGTAAGGTAATTTAAGGTTTGGATCTAGTTTTGTATTCACTTAAATAGTGAATCAAGGGAGCACGGCCCTCTTAGGCTCAGGGTCTTGATCTGTCCTGCCAGAACTTGAAGAGTCTAGAACCATACTCGTCATTCAGAAGATGCAAAAGCTGTTTCCAGGGACAATCCACATCTCTAGGGATTTTTCTAACATTCATCAAATGGTTTCTCTTGTGGCAAGTAAGCCTCCTAAAACACATACAGCCTGTTTCCATAGTTCCACTAAGTACTTTTATGACCCTGGTAATAATAGCAACTAACATTTACTATTTACTATGAGCCAATCACTCAATACTCAGTATTGCATCTGATCCTCCCAATAATCTAGGAGGCAGATAATGTTTGTACCCATTTTACAGATGAGGAAACTGAGACTAGCCACACAGACTAATAAGGCTGTAAGTGATTAAGCCTTGATTTGAAACACGTTCTGTCTGTCTCTGAGTCCCTGCACGTAACCACTATCACACTGCCTCTCTTGGTAGAGAGATGGTGAGTTACAAAGGCAAAATTGTTCAGCTGAAATATCTTCGGGATAAGAAGGGAGGATATGATAGAGTTAAACCAACTGCTTGTAGGCAGAGGGCTGTGGGATTTTCATTTCCCAGAATTCAGACTACAGAAGAGGGTTGCAATGCCTTGCATACCATGTATTATTGTCAATGTAATTATACTAAGTAAAATACCTTTAGAGTAATTGTATACATAATCAAATATTGCACAAATCTAAAAGCTTGGAAGCACCTGCCAACCTTCTCCCACCCTGGACCAAATAGAAACTTGTGCACTAAAACACAGTTATAATTTTCCCCCTGATTTCACTTGGATTTCCTTTAATAATGTTTGATTGTAATTAAAAATCATGTGTATGTGGAACAGATGAAGAAACCAAAGTCATTCTCCTTTGACTTTTAGAAAAGTGACAGTTATAAAAATGCTCAATATAATCAATTCACTTTTCCCCCTATTGAACTAGCATTTTATCAACCACAAATATGCTTCTCCACATAAGACAGTAACTGCAGTTCTGTGGTACATGCAACAGGACTGAAGTTATTACCAAAGAAGCATCAAAGCTTTAAGAGCAGCTGTTGATGTGCTCAGCTCATAGCTCAAAGAAAGAGCAAAGAGAAAAAAGCCAATGGCAGGAATGGCTTCAGGCTATGCTTTCGAAATAGGTTTAATATAAAGGCTAAAGCAGCAGTAAGATATTCATATATAAAACAGATATATGCTGCTTAGCAAGCTGAGAGGAATAAAGTTCCAGAACCACTCAACATTCAGGCACTACTCATCCTAGTAACAATAGGCTTGAAAAAGATAATAGATCCTAATAGTTGATTCTGATCTAATGGTGTCTTCCTGAGAAGTCTGGAGATCTTAGTGATGAGGCATTAAGATGTATTATCTCTTTTAAACCTGTTGTTATTAGGATTGGTAGTGCCAGATCATAGAGAGGTTCTGGAATCTCACTGGCCCTTTCAGGAAGAAGTGACTGATGACCATCCAGAGACATGTTCTGGACATCCAGGAGAACCCTAATCTGTTCTTGAGTAAACCCACTTACTGGTCTGGTAAAGCCACAGCCCTAGGTTTGGGAGGCATTGTTGGCAGCAATATCATCTGAGAAATTCTTCTCTTTGCACTGCCACTTAGAACTAACTGATTCCACTGCTTTAGAATCACTCTACCTTGCCTGATGTTGCCACCATTAGAGTTAGGCAGGAACTGTGTTTAGAGTGAACACTTGCCAATTTGGTCACAGCCTTTCATGACAGCCATTTCTTTAGTGGATAAGATTCCTCCTTTTATTTCAGAAAGCAATATGCTGTAGTGGGAAGAGGGTAGTACTGGGAGATGTGTAATATCTAGTCTAATCTAACAATATTTTCTAATGGGAATGAGGTGGTACCAAGTCATAGGGAGAAGACCCAAGTGGTAGAACTCTCTAGACAGACACTGGTGGAGTGAGATGGGGTTGTGGTCCCACTGGGAGATGCTGAAAGAGGGATTCGTGGAAGATAGCCTCAATTCCTTCACAACTCTGAAAGTCCTTCCTGAGTGTACTTGAAAGAGGACGCTGGGTACAGTATCAGGCAGTTATAAGTGAGAACTGCAGCATCCGAGGGTAAGATGGTTGAGAAGTCAGTAGCAGTCTTTAGGCACATGTCTTTGTGCTGCAATTCCTCTTTCTGGAAATAGAGCAGCTGTTCTCGAGTAGGGTCTGTGGATTGTCCTTAAAATATCCTTTTCTCTCAGGTATTGGACACCAAGGCTAGAAAACAACATACATCTGAATGGAGAGACCCTATATTCCATATGCTGTCCACATTGTATTACAGAAGATTCCTCATTCTTTTTCCAGTGTTACAATTCTCTTCTCTGTTAAAATAAAACTCCTGTGAGAGATAAATCTCTCCTGAGCCCTTTTAATCTATAGAATGATATAGATAGGCACAAAGGTGTATTTTCTCATACTTCTCTAGCAGTCAGTGTTTCAAGTACACAAGATAGATTGTACATTTGAAAAGAAAATATGGTTGTTTGGCAGATAACAGGAAGTGACAATTTTATAGATAATGTATTTTTATATTCCTGCATTTAAAAATATGGATTTCATTTCATCTTTTGTGGAAAATGTACTTTTGAGTTCAAATGATATGACTAAAATGAACTGGTAATAATGGGTGAAACTTACATACCCGAATATTTTCTCACAATCTTAAAAACCTTTTCTTAATTGGCAAGAATATTTTCATTACATATTCATAAAAATTAAAACTTTTGAAAAGAAGTCCAACTAACTATACATATAAAATAATAAAAATCTGTAAGGAGATGATTTTTATGACATTGTGACCTGTTGCTATGGAAAATACAATAAGGCAGATTGAACAATATTGTACTAATAGGCATAACAAGCGTGGGAAGTTGAAAAAGCATGAAGTCCTACATTACTGCACAAATACTTTATATTATTAGAAAATGTAGTGGAAAAAAAAGTACAATACGGGAGTAAAAGGTAAATAGATTTCTATCTGATTGGCTTGAAAATTGTCCTCATCACCAAAAAAGCTTCTTCCAACTAGAAATATAAAGATGATTACTTTTTACTCAAGTGTACATTTTTTATACACGCACAGCCACTTTGAGCTCCTTAGTCTTCATCATCTGTAGAACACAATTTCTGTTCTGTAAAAAAGTTGCTGGCATCTGTTTAAACCCTAATATCTCCACAACCATGTAGAATGTTAACTCAAGCTCAGTGTCATATTAAATCGCTTGAACCTTAAAATAACATTAAATTATAGTTCTGTTTCAACTTCTCAATGATACTAGCATTTAACCCCTCAGATGTTCCAAACTACTCACCAAGGACAATCTTGGGTAATAAATAAATAAATAGATAGATAAATAAATAAATAAATAAATAAATAAAGTCAAATGTAGACCCTTCATTTTTATATGATGTTCAATTAGAGATTTTTTCTAAAACCAACCAAGAATTTGGAGTCTTAGAATAAGATGATGGACTGGTGGAAAGTCAATAACTTAACTATTAAAGACATCATTAAAGAGACCTTCTCCTACTGAGGATGGCAGCTGATTCTGTGCCTGGGCCAACCCAAGTCAAAATTGTGAGGTAATAAGAATAAGGATTTATAAAGTGTCAAAAAAACTAAAGCCCTTCCACATTTGTGATCTCATCAAAATTTCAGAACAGCATTAGTAAATGTAGTGGTGAGGTACACCCCAGATTTCTTTCCTGATCTCAACCTTCAGGACTGAGCCTCTTATTCTCCCAGCTGCTGGAGGATTCATGCCTGTTGATGGATCACAGTGAGTTCTTCCCCAGAATTGCCCTTAGCCTGAAGGGAGGTGCCTCATACTAGTCTATGTCCCTGCCCCAAGGGCAGCCCACATCCAATGACATCTTTGTCAATAAGGGGGCAACAAAGGCACAACCCTCTCACCTCAATTAAAAACAAACTCTGACGGCCATCTTATTGCAGTTTCATTGCAATTCTACTTCTCCCTCTGCTCAACCTGTTCCTCCCCGCTCCCCTATACATATTGCTCCTGAGAGTACCCCCAGTGAAATCTCTGTATGCAAATCTCTATCTCAGAGTCTGCTTCCGTGAAACTCAACTTAAGACCTCATTGCCAGGAATAGTTCTAGGAAGTAGTCTCTAAAATGGGATTTTGGAACTAGGTCGTCTGCTAGCTAGCTGGCAGTGAGGTCCCCATCCCTGGTAATAGATGGAATAGAAGTGCCCCAGGGTGCATTCCTCTCACAGAAAAGGACCAGAAAAACTAACAGACAGCTAAGTATTGATGGGACCATCTGTGGCAGAGCATGGGAAGAATGTGAGATCCATGTGGAGCATGAAAGCCCAGGATGGTGCCACAGAGAGAAGTGAGAAGCACATGGCCTCAGCCACCACATCTCTGACACTAGGCTTGACACAGAAAGAATTTCCCATTGCAGTAAATAGGTAAGCAGAGGACCCACAACAACTCCTGTCCTCACCACAGAAGCCTGCAGACACTTTGGCAGGACAAGCCTGAAGCCAAGTGTGGAGAGCTAACTAGAATACACACACTGCACTGCCTTAGAACACTAGCACAAACTGTGCATTCAGCACCCCTCACCCTCAGGACCCATGCCAATGCAGGACAGTGCCATCTTCAAACCAGAGCCCTTAGGCCATAGCTTTATCCCAGTGCACTGACACAAAAGGCTACAATGCCTTGATCCTGGTGGCTTAAAGCCTTGACTCATAGCGGCTGTGACTCTAGTTCTGCAGTCTGTAAAGCCAACCCTAGTCCTACTGAACTGATGCATCCCCATATCCCTGTCCAGAGATCAGACAGGCAGACGCTTCTCAGGTGGACCACCCCCCATTTAACCCCCAAACCCCAGCCCCACCAGCTGACTGAGTTGTATGCACCTGAGACCCCAACCCAGAAAAAGCTTAGGGGACTCTACCCTAAGGAATATGCCCTCCAGACAGTGGAAATAAAGTGCACGAGCCCTTCCCAGAGAAGCAGATAGGCACTTCTGTCCCAAACAGTCCGGCCTAGCATCTTTGTCAACAGTTCCAGAAGTAGCTGGATGGGTCACTGTACTGCAGGCCTGCCTAGCTGCCCTGCCCACTACTTGGAGGCAGCTAGACAGCTCACTTCTTTGCAGGCCTGCCTACTGGCCTCACCAATAGTCTGAAAATCTGCTGGACAGGCCCCCTAACAGCAGGCCTTGCCAACCACCTAAGAAGTGGTTGGATGGGCCCCTTAACTGCAGTCCTACTTAGTGGCCTTACCCACTTCCTGAGAAGCTTCTCAGCAGCTCTGCCCTTAGCAGTCCAGCTCCTGAACTGCAGAGGGAAGCACAACCTCATGTTGAGCCACAAGAGCTGGCATAGCAGAAGGGCCAATAGCAGATACACACTAAGCTAGCCAACCAAAAGTGCACCCATGCCCCTGGCTTAGCTGTCATGCCCCTGGAAGATCCACCCCAAATCTTTGAGCCATCACATGCAAACACGTCTGAATGAGAAACAGCTAGGTTGATGTACCCCTGGTGGGCCCACTCCTAGTCAGAGAAGAAGAAAGGTGACCCTGCCATTGGCAAACCAGTCCCAGAAACCCTGACATGCCATACACCCACACTCCCAGACTGAGAATCAAGCTAGCAACCACATCCCCAGTGAGCCAACTCCTGAGATGACTGACCCACAAGGTGCATGTGCATACCTCAGCCTGTGAACCAACCCAACAATACCTCCCCCAGCAAAGCTGTGCCACCACTGTCACAAACTGCCAAGCATAGGTTGCTGAGTCACTCACAGACATAGTGAAAGTGGTTTATAGCTGAAGAAAGTACACAGAGTCTATACTACTGCATCTATCCTGAACAAAGTCATTGCACACTACCCAATCAACACCCTAGGACACATTTGCTGGTGAAAGTCTTTTCCCATGCAAGCTACTCTACAAAACTCAAAAAGGTGACTGTTCCACTAGATGCACAGATATGAATGCTGGTAAATAAGAAACGTGAAAGAAAAAGGTAATAGGATACCATTAACAAAAAAAATAAAATAATGCTCCAATAACTGGTCCCAAAGAGTAGGAAATTACTGGCTTCCCAGAAAGAAATTCAAATAATTATCTTAAGGAAACTCACTGAAATACAAGAGAATACAGACAAATAATTCAATGAAATCAGAAAAACAATACATGATCTGAATGAGAAATTCAGCAAAGAGATAGATATCATTAAAAAAAATCAAGCATAAATCTTGGAATTGAAGAATTCATTGAATGAGATAAAAATACATCTGAGAGTCTCAACAACAGACTAGATTTGCAGAAGAAAGAATTTCTTATCTTGAGGATAGGAGTTTTCAAATAACACAGGAAGACAAAAAAAGGAAAATACAAAATAATGAAAAAAGCTTACAAGGATCTATGAGATACTATTAAGTGAAAAAAAATATTAGAATTATGAGCATTCCAGAAAAAGAAGAAAACAAAAACAATATTGAAAACCTATTTAAAGAAATAATAGCTGAAAACTTCTCTAGCCTTGGGAAAGATGTGAACATCCAAGTCCATGAAGTTCAAGGTCCTCAAATAGATTCAATCCAAATAGGTCATCTCCAAGACATTTTGTAGTCAAATTATCCAAAGTGAAAGTCAAAGAGAGAATTCTTCAAATAGCAAGAAAAAAATATCAAGTCACTTATAAGGGAATCCCTATCAGACTAACAGCAGACTTCTCAACAGAAACCCTATAGGCAGGAAAGAATGGGATGATATATTCAAAGGAGTGAAACAAAAAAACAGCCAGCCAAGATTATTATACCCAGCAAAGCTGTCCTTTAGAAATGAAGGAGAAATAAAGGCTTTCTCAGATAAGCCAAAATTAAGGAAATTTATTACCGCCAGACTGGTCTTACAAGAAATGCTTAGCGAAGTCCTACATCCAGAAGAGAAAGAACTATAACAACCATCATTAAAATACCTGAAAATATAAAACTTACTGGTACAGTAGATACACAAATTAGGAAGAGAAAAGAATGAAACCTTATCAACACAAGAAACATCAAATCACAAGGATAAACATTAAGAAAGGAAGAATGGAACAAAGGACACACAAAAAGAAAACAAAAAATGATGGTATTAGGACCTCACATATCAATAATAACCTTCAATGTAAATGGATTAAATGTTCTAATTAAAAGACATAGTCTGGTTCAATGGATTTTAAAAATGACTATCCATATGCTGCCTACAAGAAATACACCTTACCTACAAAGACAAACACAGACTGAAAGTGAAGAGATGGAAAAAGATATCCCATGTAAACAGAAAACAAAAGCAAGGAGGTTTCAGTAATGGGCCACAATAATCCCCACATTGTATATTGACAAAATAAAATTAACAAACCCCAAAAAACAAAACCAAGCAAGAGTAGCTATACTTATATCAGATAAAACAGACTTAAAATCAAAATCTGTACTAAGAGACAAAGAGCATTACATACTGATAACATACTGATAACAAAGAGCACTACACATTGATAATATATAACATAACATAACAATTATAAATATATATGCACTGAACACTGGCACACCAATATATATATATAAAGCAAATATTATTAGAACTAAAGAGAGAGAGATAATTACACAATAATCTGAGGAATTTAACACCCCACTCTCAGCATTGGACAGATCATTGAGACAGAAAATAAACAAGGAAACATCAGATTTAAATGACACATTAAACCAGATGGATCTAACAGACATATACTGAGCATTTCATCCAATGGCTGCAGAAAACATATTCTTTCATCAGCACCTGGAACATTGTCTGGGATTCACTATATGTTAGGCCACAAAATCAGTCTTAAAAAGTTCAAAAACATCTAAATCATATCTAGTATTTTTTCTGACCATAATGGAATAAAACTAGATATCAATAACAGAGAACTTCTGAAACTACAAAAACCCATGGAATTTAGACAGCATGCTCTTGAGCAACCAATGAGTCAAAGAAGAAATTAAGAAGGAAATAAAAAAATTTCCTGAAACTAATGAAGACAGAAACACAACATACTGAAATCTATGGGAAACAGCTAAGGCAGGATTAAAGAAGAAAGTTTATAGCAATAAATGCCTACATCAAAAAAAAAAAAAAGAAAGAAAGAAAGACTTCAAATGAACAGTTTAACAATATATCTCAAGGAACTAGAGAAGCAATAACAAACTAATCCCAAATTAAGTAGAAGAAAAATAATAAAAATCAGAGCAGAAATAAGTGAAACCGAGACTAAAAATACAATACAAAAAATCAAAAGTAAAGCTGGTTCTTTGAAAAGATAAACAAAATCCACAAACCATTAGGCAGACTAACCATGAAAAAAAGAGAAAAGAATCAAATAAATATAATTAGAAATGCAAATGGAGACATCACAACAAATAGCACCAAAATACAAAGGATCATCAGGGACTATTATGAACAACTATACACCAATAAATATGAAAACTTAGAGGAGATGGGTGAATTCCTGGACACATATGCCCTATCAAGATGGAACCAAGATGAAATAGAAAACCTAAATAGAACAATAACAAGTAATGAGATAGAATCAGTAAAGAAAAAGCTCAGGTTGCTCTACTGCTGAATTCTACCCAAACATTTAAAGAACTAATACCAATACTTCTTAAACTATTTCAAAAAATTGAAGTGGATAGAATTCTTCCAAACTCATATTAGGAGGCCAATATTACCTTGATACTGAAACCAGGCAAGGACACAACAAAAGATGAAAACTATAAGCCAACATCCCTAATGAACACAAATATAAAAATCATCAATAAAATACTAGCAAACCAAATCCAACAGCACATACAATAGATTATATACCATGATCAAGTGGGACTTACCCCAGGGATGCAAGGATGGTTCAACATATGCAAATCTACAAACGTAATATATCACATCAATAATGTGAAAGAAAAAAACATATAATCATCTCAATAGATGCAGAAAAAGAATTTGATAAAATTCTGGGCCGGCCCGGTGGCGCACTGCTACAGTGCGCTGCTTGGGAGCGCGGCGGCGCTCCCACCGAGGGTTCGGATCCCACATACAGACCGGTTCCCGCTCACTGGCTGAGCGAGGTGCGGGCACGACACCGAGGGTTGTGATCCCGTTGCCGGTCCTGGTCCGGTACGGGCACGACACTGAGGGTTGCAATCCGTTGCCGGACACGAAAAAAGACAAAAAGGAAAAAAAACAAAAACAAAAACAAGAATTTGATAAAATTCAACATCCCTTCATCATAAACACTCTCAACAAATTGGGCATAGAAGGAAAGTATCTTAATACAATAAAGGCTGTATATGACAACCCCAGAGGTACCATCATACTGAACAGGGAAAAGTTGAAAGTTTTCCTCCTAAGAACTAGAACAAGACAAGGATGCCCACTTTCACTGCTTCTATTCAACATAGCACTGGAAGTCCTATACCAGAGCATTTAGGCAAGAGAAAGAAAGAAAAGGCATCCAAATTATAAAGGAGGAACTCAAGTTGTCCTTGTTTGCAGATGACATGATTTTATATAGAGAGAAACCTAAAGACTCTAGCAAAAAATTCCTAGACCTGACAAACAAATTTGATAAAGTTTCAGGATATGAAATCAACACACAAAAATCAGTAGCATTTCTATATGCCAACAATGAACTAGCAATAAAATAAATCAATAAAAGTATTCCATATACAATAACAACAAAAAAAGTAAAATGCCTAGTAATAAATTTAACCAAGGAGGTGAAAGATCTCTACAATAAAAACTATAAAACACTGATTAAAGAAATTGAAGAAGACACACAAAAATGGAAAAATATCCCATGCTCATGGTTTAGAAGAATAAATGTTGTCAAGATGACCATACTACCCAAAGCAATCTACAGATTCAATGCAATCCCCATCAAACTACCAATGACATACTTCACAGAAATAGAAAAAAAAATTCAAAAATTTATATGGAACAAGAGACCCCAAATAGCCAAAGCAATCCTGAGCAAAAAGAACAAATTGGGGAGTATAACACTCCCTGACTTCAAAATATACTACAAAGCAATAGTAATCAAAACAGCACAAAAAGGACACATAGACCAATGGAACAGAATTGAGTATTCAGAAATAAATGCACCTACCTATAGCTCTTGACAAAGCAGCCAAGAGCATACACTGGGGAAAGGACAGTCTTTAATAAATAGTGGTGGGAAAATTGGAGCTCCATATGCAGAAGAATGAAATTAGACCCCTATCTGTCACTGTATACCAAAATCTACTCAAAATGGATTAAAGACTTAAATGTAAGAACCTTAACTATAAAACTTCTCAAAGAAAACATAGGGGAACTACTTCAGGACACAGGTCTGGGCAAAGACTTTATGAATAATTGAGAAGCTTAGGGAACAAAAGTAAAAATTATCAAATGGGATTATACCAAACTAAAAAACTTTGGCACAGCAAAGGAAACAATCTAAATCAATGGAGCAAAACCTTCAAAATGGGAAAAAATATTTGCAAACAATACATCTCACAAGGGATTGGTATCCAGAATATACAAAGAACTCAATTTAATAGTAAAAAAAAAAAAAAACCAATTAAGTAATGGGCATAGGAACTGAATAGACATTTTTAAAAAGAAGACATACAAATGGCCAATAGGCATGTGAAAAAAATGCTCAACATTGCTAATCATCAGAGAAATGCAAGTCAAAACCATGATGAGATATCTTACCCTAGTTAGAGTGGCTATTACCAAAAAGACCGAAAAAAAAAATGCTGGTGAGAATAAGGAGAAAAGGGTACTCTTACACATTGCTGGTGAGAGTGTAAATACAGCCACTATGGAAAACAATATGGACATTTCTCAAACAACTACAGATAGAACTACCATATGATCCAGAAATCCCACTACTGGATGTAAATTGAAAGGAATGGAAATCAACAAGTCAAAGGCATACCCGCACTCCCATGTTTATCACAGCTCTATTCACAACAGCCAAGAGTTGGAACCAATATATTATCCTTCATGGATGACTGGATAAAGAAAATGTGGTATATATACACAATGGAATACTACTCAGCCATAAAAAAGAATGAAAGTCTGCCCTTTTCAGCTACATGGATGAGCTTGGAGAAAATTAATAAGTGAAATAGGCCAGGCACAGAGAGGGAAATACCACATGTTCTCACTCATATGTAGAAGCTCAAAAAATTGATCTCATAGAAGTAAATAGTAGAATAGTGGTTACTAGAGACTAGTGGGGGAATGTGAAAGGGGAATAGGAAGAGGGTGATCAGTGAATACAAAATATTAGAGAGATAGGAAGAATGGGATCTACTGTTATACAGTAATACAGAGACAGTACAGTTAACAACAAACTACTGTGTATCTTTGAATAGCTAGTCAAGATGATGTTGACTATTCCTAACACAAAGGAGTGACAAATGTTTGAAGTGATGGATATGCTGAGCACCCTGACATGATCATTGTACATCTTGATATGATCGTTGCATACAGTATGAATGTACTCAAATATCTCATTGTTCTCCATAAATATATACAGTTATCATGGGTCAAGTAAGAAAAATAAATTTAAAAGAGAGAAACAGAGAGTAGAATAGTGGTTATTAGAGGCAGGGAAAGGGAAGGCGGGGGCCAGGGACTGGGGAAAGGTTGGTAGACTGGTACAAAGTCATTTAGATAGCAAAAATAAGTTCTGGTGTCCTAGGGTGACAATAGCTAATAACATTGTATTGTATATATCAAGATAGCCAGAAAAGAGGATCTTGAATGTTATAATCACAAGGAATTGATAAATGTTTAGCTTATGGATATGCCAACTATTCTAACTGGATTGTTATACAATGTAAGCATGTATTGAAAGAACAAATTGTACCCTATAAACATGTACAATGAAAAAAAATTTTTAAATTTTAAAAAGCTATGAAATATTGGGCTACTTAATCATGTATGTTGAAAAGATTAGAAGAGAATTTTTATTCTAAAATAGCACACTAAATGTCACAAAATTTTAGATGTAAATACATGTGCACACACACCTCCCAGGAGTTTTATCATTTAAAAGTTAGAAAATGCATTAATTCAAAGTAATTCATCTTTAAGAGTAATACTCTGAAGTAATAAAGAAACTGAGTCAGAGTTTAAATTAAATGGGTCTCTGAGGATCCCAGATCTTGAAAATCTTTGGGGCCAGTTGTGTGGACATGCCCATTGCCCTGTTTATTGCAGACATAGTCAGATGAGTGAAAACTGGTGAAGTTCTAACTAATGGACTCCACAGCCTACTCCAATTTGACATTGGTGAACAAAGCACCTGTCTTCTTTAACTTGATCACTTTCAGGAATGTTTCACAGACATCAGGAATGTTTCACAGACAGCCAAAGTTTGCCTACCATGAGTTTGAGTCTCTTGTCTTTTACTAATCTTCTATGTCAGGGGTTGGCAAACTATGGCCAGTGGCTGTTTTTATAAATAAAGTTTTATTGGGACACAGTCACACCCATTTGTTTATATAATTGTCTATGTTTGTTTTCATGCTAGTATAGCAGAATTGAGAAATTGTGACAGATTATATGGCCCCAAAAGCCTAAAATATTTACCATCTGGACTTTTACAGTAAAAATTCGCTGACCCTTGTTCTACACAATTGCTCTTTTGCAGGGCTTTTAAGTCTGAAGAACTTTGTGGCAAAAGGAATGTCCACAAGTGATGAGAAGACCTGGTCTAGCTCTTTAGGAGAGCCTAACTGCAGTCTTATCATAGCTTTTCTTCACACTGTGATGGATATTTATTGATGAAAGCTCAGATCTGTGTCCTTAACATAGGATGATCGATTTCAAGACAATTTTAAAAATAGAGACTTATTACTCAACAACTCTTATTGGCTACACACCAAAGAATAAAATAGATATGTTCCTTTCCCTTATGCATCTTACAGTCTAATGGCAGAGACAGATACTAAGAAATTAAGACAAAATGAATGTTTAATTACCAACTGTGATAAATACTCTCTGGAAAAATAGCAGCTTTGCTATAGCTTCTCTTCCCATTGTGCTGGCATATAATAAAAGAGAATAACAGGATGCGGGACTGACTTTACCTAGCTCAGGGAAAGACACTGAGATCTGAAGGGTCAATAGGAGGTAGCCAAGTGGAATGGAAGGGAGAACACTCCAGACAAAGGAACACCATGAAGGAAGTCTCTGAGATCAGAAAGAGGAACAAAAATACAGCAACGTGTGGCAAAAATACAATAAACAAGGGGCAAGGGGCTGATGATGAGGTTAGAATTGCAGGCAGCAGCTTTGTAAGCCACAAGAAGGAGTGAATTTTCATTGTAAGTGCCTTGGTATGTTTAAGCATGTGGTGACATGGCTTGCCTGATGTTAAAGAAGAACATTCCAGCTACTGTACAGAAAACGGATTAGAAAACACAAATGTGAAAGTCTGGAGAACAGTTAGAAAGCTTTTGTGATAATGTAAGCAAGAATTGATGATGACTCACACTAGGCAATAAAAATGGAAAGAAGTAGAGGGTTTGAGACATGTTTTGGAGGTAGGAAGGACAGAAATGGGTGACTTTTCCAGTGAATGTGAATGTGTGTATGTAGGGGGTACTGAGGGAGAATAGAAGATTCAAGAATGACACCAGGTTTCTGGTGTGAGCAACTGGGGTGTGGTGGGAGGAGGAGGCAAGGCTGTTGGGAAGGAGACAACTCAGGGAAAACAATGGATTCTGAAAATGGAATTCTGACAATATAGACACAGACGATTACATCACAGAATCATAAATGATCCCATCACATTTTGGAAACCAACCTGACTCTATAAAAAAGTCTTTGATTAGCTCAGATTTCAATCTGACACTATCAATATATTCAACACAATATTCAAACAAATCCTCCAAACTCCTTTTTCAGTTTTGGTGTGCCTTTGCTTCTACCAGCCACTACCTGCAACTACCTTCAGAAGACTGCCCTTGGACTACTGAAAATGTGTGTGTGTGCACATACACACATACACACTCACACTGAGAGCTAGAAGGACCTGGCAGTTTACACCCTCACAAATACACCTTCCATCTCTTCTCCCTGTCCCTTAGCTCCTAGGCAATGATTGATTGGTGCAGTTGCAAAAGCCCAGTTTGCTTGCTTCAACTGGGAACAAACACGGAGGCATAATTCATATTCTAGAGATCCTCTGTAGGGTCAGGCTGAGGCTTGGATTGCTTCCTTGCTTGGCTCTTTTCTCTTTGCTGTCTTACTTTCTTCACTTCTTTACTGGATTTTCCTGGGTTCACTTTCTTAATAAATCCTTTGCACATACATTTTTATCACAGGATTGGATTCTGAAAAACCTGTCCCAGTGATATATATATACCAAATAGCAAGAATTAGAATAATAGATTCAGGAAAGCTAAAATCCTTACGGAACTAAAGCTTGCAAACCAGCAAACGAACACACACTATTCAAGCTATGTTTCCGAAAGGAAAAAACAAACAAACAAACAAAAACAAGGAAAAGCTAGGAAATTTTATAATGTAAAAAGCACCATATAAGAGGCTTAACTCCTCAACTCCTTTGCTATCTCTATTTAGTATATGAAGGAAAAGAATCTCTTCCAACTGGGAAGAGTAGAGCAAGCTTGGTAAAGAAAATAGAGAGGGTGAGGCCAGCTATGGAGCCAGCCCAATGCTTTGGGGGTCCTGGGAGACAGGGGCCATGGGCCCTAGCCCTGCTCCTTCTGCACATCCAGGCCAGCAACAGAACCAGCTGATGCCCAGGATCCTGAGACAGTGGCTGTGCCAGCCCCGCCCCCACCTGCCGACCATATCCTAGAATGTATTTATCAACCATGGGTGTTTCTTTGGGGTTTGTGACTTACCTGCTCATGTCCTTCACCAAATTTCTTCTTAGCTTCTTCTAATTCATTTTTAAGATTTACTTTCTTAATAAGGATGTTAATCTTTGTTTTTTCTTTGTTTTTGTTTTTTTTTTGTAGAGAGTAGAATAATGGCTACCAGAGGCTGTGAGAGGTGGGGGTAGGGGGCGAAGATTGGGGTGAACTAATGGGGACAAAACTAAGTGAATCATTGTGCAAGATATGCATGTATTGAAAAAATACACTGTACCCCCAAAATAAATAAAATTGAATTTTAAAAAATAAAAATAATAAAAAAGAAGAAAATAGAGAGGGTGATGTTTCCTAGAGCAGAACATACCATTTTCAATATATTCACACCTGCAGTCCCAGATAAATCATAACTCTGAACTCTAAGTAACATTTCGTGATCTGATTTCATAAACACTTGTGGATCTTTGAGAAATTATGAAAAATAAGGAAATTTCTTGGAGATTGTGATACTGGAGGAGAGCATCTGGGGTGGCCCAATGGCTGATCTCAACCTACCCTGTCTTCTCACCAGGTTCTTGACTCTGCCAAAGAAAAGAATTCACGAGAAGAGTCACAGTAGAAAATGAGAACAGGTTTCATGTAATGAATAAGAGATACAGACTTCACAAAGTCCAGCCTAGCTCCAGAGACTGAGTAGGGCCCACACCAAGTTTAATATAAAAGTAAGAAATACACATTCACAGACAAAGTGCAGGCTGGCTCTAGAGTAAACAGCAGCCTGCTAAAGGTAAGTTTGATACAAAAAGAAAGAAATACATACTCCACAAGCAGAGTGCAGGCTGCCTCTAGGAGACCAAGCAGCAGCCCTGTCTTCTACTGGGATTCCACCTTTATAGTATCGTTATCTAATACATATTCATGTTATCTAATGAATATTCAACTAAAGGGGTGGTTCCCAGTTATGTAACCTAATCTAACACATGCTTAGTTGGTCTCCTTTCAGGGCATGTTCATTTGTCAAATCCTATCACGTGCACCAGACATTCAAGACTATTCTATGCTCTTCAGCACCTCCAGTGGAAGGTCACTCAAAGGGTAAACTCCCTTCCACTAAATATACTCGTTCACTGGGGTTATATAAACCTGTATAAATTCCTTTTACTACACATGCTCAGCTACGAGAGTTACATAACTCCTTTCTACTAAGCATGTCCAGCCACTGGATGTGCATAAATGCACCCGTTGTGGTCTCAATCTCCCCTTGTCAGTACTGAAAATAGGTCAAACAAGCAACAATAACTCTCCTATAGGGGAGAGCCTAGACGAGGGGCTTGAGACCTTGGGGAATGCCTTGAAACCCAGAGGTGTGTCCCAAAACCTGAACTTATGGAAACTGAGTACCTCCTATCTCAAATGGAGCTGGCAAAATGTTTCCTTGAATTTCAGAAAAGGGAGAAATGTAGAATAATAAATTTTATTGTTAATTTCTTCCAGTCTTCAAGAATAGAATACTTAGAACTAAGAATGTAGTGATTACTAGGTACTAACATAGGATCACTAAGAACCTTCATGACAAAGAAACTTTCATTTTTTTATTGGCATAGTGAATGGAATATTTTTGACGTAAAGAGTAGTTAACAGTAAGTGTTTGATAAAGGCTCATATGATTGCCTTGTGGACAAGATGAGGAAATGTCCCTTGGATGCTTGTGAGGTGTAATCATAGCTGGTATTGATTAATAAGTTGAGGTCAACCCAGAACAGAGGCTTTTGAGAATGTGCTATTGGGAATTTCAATTCAACATTTTCTTCAGTGGTCTAGGTGTCTAGCATAATCTTCTATGCTCTGGCCTTTCCCCTTCCTGAATGTCCACCAAACCTGCTTTCTTATTTCCAATGCCTCAGGCCTTCTATACTTCTACAATACATCAGCCTCCTCCTCTGCTGGACCTAGTGACCAGTGTGGCATTCATATGCACTCCAGCATACTCCTCAGTTCTTCTGTTACTCCCAACCTAGCAATATTCCAGCTTTGGGAAAATTCAGCTTTTTCTTTTCTTATGATCCCAAGCTACTAAGAAATATTGGAGAAAATTGAAAACCTTTAGTTCCAATTCCAGAAATCTCTCAGAGTAGTTTCTGCTTTAGTTTTCTAACCTCTGTGAATGACACCATTCATTGAAACTGAAATCCTGAGGGTACTCCCGACCCCTCTCTCTTCCTCACTCTTTATATTTAATCAGTCACATAATCTTGCTGATTACACGTGCTAAAAATTCTCGATTCTGTTCCCTCCTATTCTTTCACATCGCCTTGCTATACCTTAGTCCTAATTAATTCTTGTCTGAAATACTGCAATAGCCTCCTAACTGGCCTCTCTGACTTCAGTGTTCTTCTCCAACACATCATCTCAGCTGCTGCCAGAGATGTTTTTCAAACACAAACATCTGATTAGGTTATTCCCCTTGCTTGAAAGTCCCCTACTTCAATCTCCCTAATGAGGTAAGTGATGGCTATCGCTTTTGCTGTCAACTCCAAGGCCCAGGAGTTCAACTCTTCTACCATGTCCCTTTCTAAGTCTTTGGCTACTCTGTGCCTTGTTTTCTCCACCTACAAAATGCTGAGACTAAGAGACACCATTGATCCCACTTGCCAGAGGCCTTGGAATTCATGAGTTAATGTCTGCAAAGCATTTTGAGCTTGATGGAAGAAAGGCGCTAGATAAATACAAAGTGTTGTTGTTATTATAGGGAAGAAAAAAGTAACTCTTAGCTCAGGGTCTATAATTAGGAAGCAAATATAGTGTCTGGTGGCTTTGATAATAGGATTTCTATGAAGATGTGGCATGCAGTAAGCCTGTTGACTGAAATGTTATAAATGACATGATTTTTGCCATCCTAGTCAGAATCCTTAACAATTTAGTTTTCGATTTTGTCTTCCTGTCCTTCTTCCTGCCCCTCCCCCACGATCTATTTTTAGGTAAACTCTAAGGCAGCAAGTGTCAATTAGCAGTTCTGCAACTAATAAACTTAGTGTGTTCAAGGTGAAATTATGGTCCTGAAAGAATCTTGACTTGCTTCCTTCTTGCTGAGGCCAAATCCCGAAGACTAAAGATGAGCATCAAGAAGGCATACGCTGAGCTCCTACAGATACCAGATTCTTGTGCTCTTTGTTGAGTCTTCCATTTGTGATCACAGGATCCTGGTGGAGGCGTAGTCCTACAGCTTGGGGAAAAAAGCTCGGGAATTCTTTCAAGAGAAGCACAAATCTGAGTTCAGGTCTTGGAAAGTAAGTAAAGAAGGAAATAGTTTTAAAATATTTTAATGTGTTTATATGCATATTTTCGGTCTACCCATAATGTTCTGAGAACTTAAATGGTTTAAAAAAATCACTTCTTAAAATAAGAAATATTGCTTTTCATGGAACAGTTTAGCCATTCAGACTTCTTTCTGATATCAATTTGCTTAGTGATTTTTACCTGTATTTTCCTCAATTTCTGCCCTGTAAAATTGCCCTAAATGATTACATTCTAATCCATGTTGCTGGAGAAATACAGCAAAGGCAGGATTCATAGATGTACAGTTAAATTCTAATCTTTGGTCTATCATTAACTAGCCAGCTATAGGGCTTCATGCAAGTTGTTAAACTCCCTGTGCCTCAGTTTCCTCATAATTTAATGACTATTAAGTAATTGAAATAAATTTAAATGAAATTCATTTTCATTTAAATGAAACATTTCAAAAACTTAAGTGAAACAGCCATTAGCAACTTTTTCAGTTTTAAAATCCTTCATTCTAATTATGACTTCGGTTTCCTTTCTAAAGTGAACACTTAGGATTATGCCTTTTAATGTTGATTTTCTTGTTCAAGTTTATTTTTCTAATTTTGCTGTGGTGCTAGTTTGCTTCATGCAAATTGATACCATAATTTTAATGTGAATGTACCTGTTACATATTTAGGGTACAGAAGTACATGTGTGTATGTGTGTGTTTATTTCAAGGATAACAAATTTTTTTAGGTGCATTTCATCAGGTAGCTATATTCTTCTTTTATCTCATGGGTTTGAATATTTTTAAATTTAAACCTTTTTTCTGTTATTGCTACAAATAAAATAAAAATATGTAAAATAGAGATTTATATTTTTTACATCCATCTTGTCAGCTGTGTTTGCAGGAATTTGGTTCAAGGCATTTATTTGTTAGTTGCACGGAGGCAGGCAGGCAATGTACAAGGTGTCTGCAGTGGGTGAAGAGGGGTGGGTGATAGTTGGGGGTGGGTGGAGACTGAGGTGTTTGTGGGTAAAAAGAGAAAGTCTCTAATTACATGAAGTTCTTGGCACACCAAGGGGAGTCCTTAATGCTTTCAGAGGTGTTACAACTTAATTAGTGTTTATTTGAATATATTAAAGTTTGCTTTGCTTTTAAATTCATCGACACTACCTGAAAACACACTTACTGCTCCTTCACACTTTGAAAACAGGACTACTGATTTTTTTTTTTTTTTTAAATGTCAAATTCCGTTTTCCTCAGAAGCAGATGTCCTGAGCATAGACCAAATTGGAATGATCAGGACATATTCCTACCGCTCATGTCACTGCAAAGCAGAATTTGAAGGACACTTAAAAGATTCTCACACCAGTTTAGAGAAATCTCTGAGAAACAGTTGGGTAACTCAAAGAACCAAAGAGAGAGGACTGAGAATTAATGACATGTTTGGAAAGGGCTTTGGAGATACCGGTTGCGCAATACAGGGCGCGTTTGCACGCAGCGCCGCGATTGTAATCAGCCGGGTGAGAAGCCCTCCTTTCCTCCAGGTGCTCCCGGGGCTCCTGCTGCGACGCGGTGGGGGGCGGCCTTGTCCCCCCTCAGCGACCAAATCGCTGCTCCCTCCCTCTGCCGCCAGCACAGTCGACCGGCCTAATGGAAGGTGCTCATCAGCGGTCCTGGTGGGGTAGGCCCCTCAGGGAGTTCGCTGTGGTCACCTCCCAAGTTTTCCAACTCCCTGACACATCTGCTTTCCCGAGTGACAAATTAAAACGTCTGAAGCGGCTGGAGCCCGCTGCCGCCAGCACACATGGCCGACATGTGAAGCTGTGGTATTCCTGAGTTTTGACGCATTCCATCCAGGACACAGGGACAGCAGTGTTTAGCAGTTGACACAAGAGGGGTTTCTACTGCCTGCCAGACAGCTAAAAAGCTGCAAGAAATCTTTTGTGGGTTCCCTGAACGCTTTGAATTCTTCTAGCCAGCCTGACAGCCCTCCAATAGCACTCTGGAAAAGACTGCAATGTTCTTGTAGCACTGGGGGAGCCTTCATTATGGGGTGAATAGGACCCCAGGAAAACATGAAGGAACAGTAAACGCTAAGAAAACAAATATTCTCTCCCATCTCGCTGCAAAGAAGCAGCAGAAACAACAGCATGCCACAGGATGCCACATCCCTTCATAGATCCAAGGACAGAAAGGAGCCTCAGGATCCTCACGTAGATCTTAACTTTGTCTGCCCCACACTCCTAACCCACCTCTCCCCTCCCCAGCCCCCTTCTGCCCCTGCAGGGTTTGTGTTCAACATCAAATTAAGTGTTCATGACAGCTAACCACAAGTTATTAAATGTGATTCACTGCCACATTGCTGGGCCTTCACTGGTGGTACAGAATAACCACTTAGACAAACCATTTGATTCATGGCATTGATACAAAGAGTCTTTCAGAAGGAGAGAGGCCTTCTCAGGCCTTTAGCTGAAAATTGTTTTATTTCCGTTATTCTCTTAAACAGGTCAGTGAGCTGAATTAAACCCCAAATCCTTTCTAACTGCTTAGCTGTGAAGTCTTTTAAGATATTACAGAGCTTGTGAGAAGTGGCTGCGGATTGCCAAGTCAGCGGAAATTTAAGAAATCAGTGTCAAAAACGAACTTATGTTTGACAAGTGAGACAAACGATCTGTAGCCAGTGGGAAGGGTGGCAATCTTTTAGTGTTTAATGCTCTTAATAATTAGGTTTCCTATCACAGAAAGGCATTATTATTTTTGAATAACTCCCTGCTGTGAGGGAGAGTTGATGAAATAGTGACAGTTGCTTTTTTTGCATTTAAATTTCTCCTGGTTCACGTTTAGAGACAGTGGATAATGAAAGACCAATGGTCTTTCAAGTATCAGACACCTCATTTCATTGTTTTCCTATTTCATCATTCAGAGCCCTGGTGTAATATGTTGGCTTGTCGTGAGTGTCGCTGCCCTCTCCTGGGTGGAGTGCTAAATTTACTGGGGTGTTAGGTTCTGCCTGTGCTAAAGCCAACTGGATTTATGAATTTAGAAGGTCCTAAAATAGGAAGCTGAATGGTCTTTGTTCAAAATTAGCTGTACCATGTTTTCTTCCTGAAGATGCTGTGGACAGTTCCCCGTAAAAGTACAGTGTGGCCTGCCCTTTGTGCAGTGCATGGGGTGAGGAGGCTTACCATATGTTTATAATTGGCATCCAGATCTGATATATCGTAGAGGTATCCCAAGCTTATTGAATTTAAAAGGGGGTACCAAGTTTGTGTGGGATAAATTCAGATCTAACTTGTCATCTCTCTGCCAAGAGCATGTAATTCATTTTCTTATTACCAACAGAGTCTATTAGAAAATAAGTTAGCTATGTAACAAATTGAAGTCTAAGAAAATATCCATATTAGGAAACCTAGTTCGATGATTAAATTAAGCAAGGATTACTTTGGCGTGAATAATTCCACAATCTGCTTTTCTGTCCTAAAAAATGAGTTTAGCAAGGCATGGCTGTGCTTGCAATATTTAACAGCTTTATTTTCAGGGTTTTATTTCCCACTTTATTGGTCTCCCAAACATCTTGATTTAATGTCACCTAATGTCACCTTTGCTATCACTTATGAAATTTACAGAATTGGGTTGAGTCAAACAAATGTCTTACTTAAGGGGCCAGATCCAGCTTAATATATGTGTTTATTTGTGCATTCATTTATTCAGTGTGTATCAAGTGCTTCTTTAGTGAGAGGTATCAGAGTAAATCAAAAGCATTTGGTCATTAAGATGTCACTCAGGGTAATAGAAGAAATGTAATAAAAGCAAAAGTATATTGCTTAATCATCATTCTTTTAAAAAATTAATATTTATTTTATTGCATTTAATATACATTTGCCCAGAACGTATGCTACAAATGTTTTGTTGTTTTTTGTTGTTTTAGTTAATACCGAACTGTTTCTTTGTCTTTTATGACTCTTTTCCTCAAGTATAGAGTAAAAAGTAAATGTTGGATGGTGGAGGTTTTGGATTAAAATTAATCAGTGTTTTAATATAATTTAATAGAACATATCATGCTGCCTGCAAGAGTGAAAGTGGTCTTTACTCAGAAAGCAATTTTACTAATATTAATAAAAGAAAGTGATTTAAAGACAAAAATAATTGAGATATTTTTCTTTACTTGAAACTATATACTCAAATGGTCAGACTGATGGCTTACTTTTTACATGTAATTTTTTGCATCCCTACAAATAATGATATTGACCACTCAATTGGCAGGGTCAGAAGGGTTTGAAGTTTGTCAAAAAACATTTTGCTACATGATAAAAAGAAAATAAAACCTCAGAGTTCAAAATTATCCAATACATATGATAATTAAAGAATGAGTATTGGAGGAGTAAAAAACTTGGAGGGAACATGAAATTAAACAAACAAACAAACAAAACCTGTAATGTAAATTGGCAAGATTTGCAGTATTTTATGATGCCTGATGGATCCCTTTGAGTACGTAAGTAGATTTTTAAAGTCAGTACTTGTAAAGGATGGCAAATGTGTTCCTTCAACAAATACTTATTTAACCTCTACTATGTGCCATTCTCTCTACTGGATGCCAGAATTCAACAGTAAACAAGATAAGTCTCATAACACAGTGTGCTCTACATTAGAGAAACTATAAAAAACAAAACAAAACAGAAAACCCCCAAATTTTCATAAAGTGTGATAGATACTATTTTTTCATTCTACCATTAATTATTTAATAAGGGTCTAGTGTGTATTAGGAAGAAAAAAAGGGACCATCTAATAGAACTCTTAGTCTGAGATGAAGTAGGAACCACACAAGCTCCCGATGAAAAATAAAAGAGTTAGGAAGAAGCAGTAGGTATGTAAGCAGAAGAAATGCACAAAAAGTCAATCAACAAAGCGTAAAAGAGTTTGGTATAGTTTGTGCAGAAGGAAGGAGGGTGGTATGAAATGAAGCTGGAGATGTAGTAATAGCTAACTGAGTGAGCATCTAATGTGGGCCAAGCATCTCACCAACCAACCCGTGCAGGTAGGTGCCATAATTATCCCCATTTTAGAGATGAGGAAATCAATCCAGCAAGATCAAACATCCAGGAATTGCAGAGTTGGGATATGAACCTAGCAGTTTGGCAGTAGAGCCGAAGACAGACAATGCAGTGTTGGCACTAAGAAATTTGGTCTTTAGGTTAAGGACAAAGAAAGCCATCAAAGCATTTCACTGGAGAATGAAACTCTCCCATTTATTTGTCTTTTGGATGAATCATTCTGACAGAGACATGAAAAGTGAATTGGAAAGGAACAAAGTGAAACACAGTTAGAGGCTATTGCAGTGGTCCTTTGCAGAGAGATTCCAGAGGCCAGAATTAGAATATGGAGGAAGAGAAGGAGAGAAGTGAGAGTTTATTTAGGAGGTAGAAACAAGATGATTTAGTAATTGACTAGATGTGGGGATGGGGTGGGTAGAGTGGCAAAAAGAGCTCCTGCGTTTTTGTCCTGAACAATTGGATGGATGTTAGTGCTGTTGACCATGTAGGGAACACAGAAGGTCGACCAGGTTTAGGGAATATGTGGTGAGTTCAGGGTAGGATATTTTAAATTTAAGATTCCTCTGAGACATCTGAGTGGAAATGTTCAGTGTGTAGCTGAATCTCAGGAGAGAGGACTGGGCAGACTGTGCAGCTTAACCATCTGTAGCACATGGAAACAGGAGTAGACACACACATGCAATGGCAGGAGGCTACGCCCCTCTTCCTTCTCTCTGCACTCCCTCGCAGCAATTCGCTGTGTTTGCTGCTGTCTTGTTTTCTTCCCCCCCTCCTCTCTCTCATGTTCCTCTTCTCACAGAGGAGTTGAAAGTGAGAGAAGGGAAGTGAGCCCTCATCTGTTCTTTCAGAGCTGCTTTGTCACCTGGTAGAAAGAGAGCGCTCTTATGTTTCTTCTTCTAAGAGCACTAATCCCATCATTAGGGCTCCATCCTTATGCCCTAATGACATCCAAATACCATTACACGGGGGGGTTAGGTCTTCAACATATGAATTTTAGATGACACAATTCAGTCTATAGTAATAAGTGATTGCTCAAAGAATACTGAATTAAAGGTACAAAGCTTTAAATTCTAAAGAAGAATAAAATAAGAGAAAATCACATCTGCTACTACTGATTCATCTTCCTGCCTCCCTCTTTTAAGGACTTGCATAATTACATTGGGTCCACCTTGAAAAGCTTAATTGGGCCCACCTTGAAAACATCTGCAAAGCCCCTTTTACCATATAAAGTAACATATTCACAGATTCTGGGGATTAGGACATGGACAGCTTTGTGGGGTCTATTCAGTCTGCCACTGATCTGAATAACCGGTATTAACTGAATGAGTGCTGTACGTGAGGCAGGCACTGTGCTAAGCACCTTACGTACTTACCTCACTTCACTTCAACTTGCAAAGGTCGTTTTATTATCCTCCCTGTTTTACAGATGAGCAAACTGAGGCACAGAGATGTGCCTCATTACTCAGTCAGGTATATCAGAACCCATTCTTTTTTTTTCTTTTTATTTTATTTAATTAATTTATTTATTTATTTTTCTGATATACAATGTGGTTGATTATTGTTGCCCATTACCGAAACCTCCCTCCCTCTTCTCTCTCCCCCCTCCCACCCAACAATGTCCTTTCTGTTTGCTTGTTGTACCAATTTCAAGGAATTGTAGTTGTTATGTCTTCTTCCCCCCCCCCCAGTTTGTGTGTGTGTGTGTGTGTGTGTGTGTGTGAATTTATTTATTTATTTTTAGCTCCCAGACTTAAGTGAGAACATGTGATATTTCTCTTTCTGTGCCTGACTTGTTTCACTTAATATAATTCTCTCAAGGTCCATCCATGTTGTTGAAAATGGCAGTATTTCATTCATTTTTATAGC
>NW_007726300.1:477925-510549 GCF_000696425.1 Galeopterus variegatus | reverse complement strand
ATAATCCCATTTGTTTATTTTTCCTTTGGTTGCCCGTGCTTTTGGGGTCGTATTCATGAAGTCTGTGTCCAGTCCTATTTCATGAAGTGTCTCTCCTATGTTTTCTTTAAGAAGTTTTATTGTTTCAGGATGTATGTTTAATTCTTCAATCCATTTTGAGTTGACTTTAGTGTATGGTGAAAGGTATGGGTCTAGTTTCATTCTCCTGAAGTCCAGATTGGTCTTGATCTTAACTACTGAACCATTTGCTCTCTGGAGCTGATATTGTCGTTGATCATTTCTTTCTTACAATATGTAGATTTTTACAGAATGACTTTTGCAGAAAGTCACCAGATGGCCATCCTACTCTCTCCTATCCTTTCCTAGACAGCCTGTGTTCTTAAGCTGCCCCGGGCTTTCTAGACCAGTAAAATATTTAACAGATTCACTGACACTAAAGTGCTAGAGGTTTCATCTACTACCCCTATCAAGAGTTTCTGCATTTTAAAGGAGGTTAGGAAGAAGGAAGAAAGCAAGCTAGAAAAAGAAGAAACTTGAGAAGGAAATAAATTTAAACCTAGCTTAAAGTAATAGATTATAACCTAGCATAAAAGGGGCATATGATTTTGGTTTGGGGAGTCAGAGCCCCTCAACCCATGCTGGGTGGGTGGCCCAGCCCAGAGCCTGTTTGTTTTCGGGTCCTTTCTCACCTCCCCGTGTCTGCCCTGGATCATCAGATCAGACAATGACAGCTACAGGTGGGAGACTGAAAGGTGAGCGGAAAGAAACCAGAAGTATTCTTCCATTCCCTAGGTCCACCCCTCATATTTATAGCATCCAAGGTAAAAAGTCAAATAAAGGCTCTCATATCATATGTCCAAATATTTAGGATTTATAAAGCAAGCCAACAAACTATTAAATAGAACCCATTCTATTCTCCTGTTTCATCAACTATATGTTCATATTGACTTTGAAGGCTAGTTCCAGTTAGATTCTTGGGCAAGAAAAAAAAATTATTGGACTCCAGGGATTTCATGCCTAGACATAGTGGCACAGAAAGAGGTGACAAAGGAAGAGCTGGCCCTGGCCCCACCCAGGCCCTAGCATCTGATCCCAGCCTGGCCTCTGCTTTGGCCTAGCCTCTGACCTGCCACTTAATTGCTGCTTGTGACCTTTTATGCACATATATAGATATCCTGTCCATGTGTCCAAGCTCTATCTGCCTCCCCTCGAATAGCTCCCATTGGCCACCCTGGCTCTTGGGCCTGCCTTGAGTACACACTTGAGGTGTGGCCCAGTTTAGGAGAGGGCCAGAGGCCTGTACAGTTGCTGAGAACAGGTGCAGGTCATTGAGACAGAGACTCCCAGTGTAGCTTAGAAA
This sequence comes from Galeopterus variegatus, assembly GCF_000696425.1. Classification (NCBI taxonomy): domain Eukaryota; kingdom Metazoa; phylum Chordata; class Mammalia; order Dermoptera; family Cynocephalidae; genus Galeopterus; species Galeopterus variegatus. Next base: position 509,189 of record NW_007726300.1, on the reverse strand, counting down.
GAGGCACAAAGGCCTTGAGGCCACAGGCACTTCCCTGTATTCCCAAGCATTCCTAAGGAGTGGAGGACTCACAGCCGGAGGTGGGCCACAGCAGGCTCTAAAGCTCTCAAGTGCAGACCTGGGTGGGGGCCATTTTTGCCCTGGTCTAGGGACCATGATTCCCCCTCTCTATCTGCCTCAGGTGATATCTCAGCCAGGAACGGTCTCTTTTTAGCTCTAGATTCACCTCCTCTGTCCCTCCAATCTAGGGGAGCCCATAGCTTCCCACTATTGCTAATCTCTGGGTTGCCGAGGTGTCCCTTGTTGGCTTCTTGCTCTCTTCCAGCACAGGTGTAACCAATTTCCTATCTAAACTCCCTTTATTTTAAATGCTCAGAGAAGTTTCTATTTTCCTTATTGGATGCTGTCAGGGCAGCAAGTAATTAAGGATTTTGCCTAGGGCCATTTGGGAAAGGGGTCAAATCTTGGTACACTTCCCTCCTGGCATGAATGAGCTTGGGAGTTTCCATGGCACTGAGTGAAATCTCTCCACAAAGGAAGCCATGATTTTACATCATCAATGCTAGCTTTCCAAAGATTTTTCCCCCAAAATGGAACAAATGCCCCTGCTGAAGCAGCCCATTTAAATCTCAGAGAAAGAACCATTCCATTCCTGACCATTGCATTTCTCCCTGGAGTTGACCTTGACAATTGTTTACAATAGAGTCACTTCTATACCCACACTACTCTTTTGCAGAACTTTATGAAAACCAGACTTCATACAGTGTTCTAAGTTTTGCTGCATCAAAAAGAAGTTTAAATATTTTCATTTAATGTGGAAATATTTTTAGATGATGAAGATGATTAAGTGTTGAAAATGTAGCGATCTGTTTGGCACCAAGAGAAAAGAAATATGAAGAATTTTTAATAAAAATCTGACCACAATGGTGTTGGAACACAATCTGTCTGAAATACAAGACAGATACTTTATCCCACAGGCTAAGCTGACTTTACTAATAGTTTTGGACAGTTACAGGTGTAATTTTAGCTACCAAAGGGAACACAAATTGTGTTATAAGAATGCAATAGAAACAATGGGAAATGCAATTAAATTTTTAAAAGAAAAATTGAATATAAAGTTAGCAGAGCTAATACAAAGCATATTTTTGTAGCCTCACACCAGCAATGTATGTGAATCCAAGATATTATGAAAATCAGATTTACTTGCTGTGCTTCTTAGGCAAAGAGTGTGAAGGTTGTTTTTGTTATGAGCTCTAGCTGTAAACATTACATAAACCTTGCACCTAATAAAATTATTTTTGATATGTTTGGTTTACATAATTAAATTTTTAAAGAAATACCAAAAAAAGAGAGATAATGGTGATGGATACTTATCTGAAAAGAGGCCTGTGCCCATCATACTTGCTTCTATATATATGTCTCTCTCTCTCTTTTTTTTTTTTTTTTTGCCTACGTGGCTTTAATTTACCATTGTAAGACTCAGTGTGTGGGGGGAAAATATGTGGAGAGAAGGCTTTTATGTGTTTTTTCTATTAAAAAAAATCAGTGCCACCAGTCCATGAGTGATCCTAAAATAACAAAGCAGTTATATGTGTGTGTGTGCATGCTGAAAGGAAAACTTTGGGTAAGAAAACAGATTTAAGTTTCAAGTTTCCAAGGATCTATTTAAATGACAGCAAGGAAAAAAATATTGTAAAAGTGATGAAAAATATCCCAGCAGTATCCTTTCAGAAAGCCATTTAACTTCTGGTGGTTTAAGTTGTGCAATGTAATTTCTACAGCCTTTGAAATATGTGGGCACCCTCACTGCTATTTAGCTTCCCAATACTCGGAATCAAATGCTCCATTAGGGCTCTGAAAAGACAGGAATTTCCAGAAGAGTCTGGTAATTGCCTATTCATTACTCAAAAACAGCAACGGGGAATCATAGTCTCCTTCCCTAAGTAACACTGGCATGTGGTCTAAGCCAGGCACAGAAAGAGGCAGGAAAGTGTCAACTCAGAAGGCATCAACAGACAAGTTAGTGATATTGTGCATGGACTTAAGTCTCCACCAAGAGTGGAGCTATTACTCTCCTGTGTATGGAGGGGAAAGAGCTCTCTCCACACTAGTATGCTCGTACACATGCAGGCTTACGCCCAGCCATTCTGATAAGAAGGCTACCCCTACCCGTAGCAAGGAAGGAGACAAAGACACCTGTCCATCCTCCCACAAGAAGTGTCCTCTTGGGCAATTTCATTGCTACTCAGTGACGAAGTATACTACTACCCCAACTATAACTAATAATGTTGTTTTCATACCGCTGAGAGTTGCCATAGAGTTTGCAGACCCTGTCCCACTAGAATAACCTTGCTGGTGTCCTTGCTGGTGTCCTTGCTGCTTTTAAATCCTAGCTGTGTGCACTGGGCCCAACTGTGTGCAGTAGCTTAAAATAGTATATATTTTTAAATATTTTTAGAGAAACTTCTTAATTTTCATATCTCTGTGAAGGACAGCAAGCTAACTCTCCATTATACAGATGGTGCACCCAAGGCTTTCCCTAAGTAACCAGTGTAAGGAGGAAACCTAAATTTCCTAGCTCCCAATTCAAAGCACTATTGTTTCTGTTGATTTAGCCTCTTGTCCCATTTCCCCTGTTGACTCCATCTCTGTATTACAATGAAGCTATATCATTGCATTAACAGATGATATGGATTGAGTTGTGTCCCCCAAGTTTTATGTATTAGAAGCTTGATCCCCATTGTGACTATTTAGAGGATGGAAAATCCTATGATGGTAATCAGAAGGTGGGGCCTTGAAGAGATGATTAGATTCTGAGGACTGTGCCCTAATGAATGGATTGATAATGGGGGTTATGGACATGGTTCTAAGCGCTTTAAAAGGAGAGCATGTGAGAGTCTACCTCTCTCTGCTGCGCCATTCTACCATGTGAGATCCCTGGTTCACTGTCGCCACCAACAAGCCTCTGTGTTCCCTGGACTTTGGACTTCCCAGCCTCTGAAACTGTAAGCAATAAATTTCATTTTTTAAATAAATTATCCAGTTCCAGGTATTTTGTTATAAGCAACAGAAACAGACTATTACAACAGAGAATACTTTCTTTTTGTGTCTACAGAAAGGGTTTAGCTCATAACTTTTTAAATGGAATTAAGGAGTTGCAATATAGGAAATAATTTCCCACTCCCATCCCCCTGCCATATTGCCTTTCTCCTGGCTTTTTCTCAAACTAGGAAGATCTACAAAGTGAAGGTGGGGGAAGGTGTTTTGTGGGAGTTATACTCTGAATACTTCTAGGTTGTAGTGTTTTTCTTTGAAGTAGATTGCTAATACTTAGAATAAGAGGAACAGATACTTAAATATTGTAATTAGTTAAAAAATAAAAAGGCAACCAAATCCTTCGTTCTTTGCAAAGTCTATGTTTCCTAAGATTATCTCCCATCTAGAGTTTCACATAATGGGATAATTATGCTCTTCCCACAGTAGAGACCCTTCCTAGTCTGTGAGTGCAAGGGGTTTCTGGGGCCTTCCACCTTGGACAGTCAGGGTGTCCATCAGATGTTTTCTGATGTCATTGTGCTGGGGAAGAAATCTCTCATGACATCTTACCAAAGGTTCTGGCTACAGTTCGACAGTCTCAGTCCTTTTGCTCTTTGCCATGAAGATCAGTGAAAACAGTTATACAAATGACCCAGTCATGAGACAATTTCAGAGTTTACAGCATGAACAATTGCATCTAAAAACAAAACTGATGGAATTTTTACATAAATCATAATACCTTATACTCTTATCCACCCAAATGAAATGCTACTTGAATAAACCTTAAAGACCAGATACAAGATAATCACTAAAGATCAGACCAGAAAATTGAGTCATATGATAGCTCCATTTATGGGAGCTCATGGTTACAGAGATTCATATATATTCTGGGTCAAACAGGGGCCACCATAAAACCTCCAGCCTCGGGAAATAGGGTTAGCCTCTTTGAAGTGTGAGTAAGACTGAAGGAGATGCCTCTGTTTAAAATTTTTCCCTTCTGGTTCCACATCCTTAATCTTGTGCTTATATGCAGCTTTGCATTTTTCTAAGTGTTAAATAAGAAAGGAATAACGCCTGTGCTAGGCTTTGTATCATAAAGGGTCTGAACAAATTGTGTCAATGTTAAATCGCAGATTGCTTCTTCACAGGCTTTTGGTTGATGTCCCCTCATGTTAACCTCTGTGCTCTGCAGGTCCCAAGTGACTTTGCTGGCTTCCAGCATCCTCTGCGTTCATGTGGCTCATTGGGAAATCCCACTGTTTCCCTGCCAAAGGGTTTGTTACCTAGGTTTAATTTCTGTTTGGAATGAAAAGTATAGTTAACTTGTTTCTGTGGGCATTTTTAGAGAGATATGTAAAACCAAAGTTAGAGCAATGGAAAACAAACATTTAAGAAGGCACATAATTAGGGGATGCAAACTCAGAGTGGGGGAGGCTGATTTCATAAAGGGGACAGGACTGCGTGTGGTCAAAGAAGAGGAAAGAGTGTGTGCATGATTCGCCTACTTTTGGAGAACCCACCTCGCTTGGGAGTGAAGTCTAGGGAGCTGGAAGGTTAAACAAAAACCTACAAATTGATAAAAGTCAACAACCTAAATGGACCTGACTAATAATTAAAATTGTAATTGGTTTTTAGTTGCAAAGGCTCTAGTTATCCACAGGCCTCATAAAGTTACAAATATCGAGATGCTAAGTCATTCCTTAGAAACTTTTCATGGCAGGTTTGCACAGAGATGTTTTCTTCAAAGAGTCAGAATAGCATTGTTACAGAACCACAGGAGAGGGTGAAGGAAATGAGCATTTAGCACGGTGTCTCTCTAAGAGGAAGAGACGAGAAAATTTAATAAAACAAAATATACCCACTCCCCAAAACATCGGACCATACTATCTTTTAGAGGAAAGATAAAAGAACTACAATTCTCATAAAAGCCAGTATGGTGCTGAATCTGGGGGGTACAATGAGGAAAGTTACTGCTGTGATATGGGTGGGTTTCTTTTCCTTTTTTCTAGGTGCAAAGGCAGCAGTCATTTGAATGCCGTCGAACAGCTTTTCATCTAACACAAAAGAGCAGACGGTTCCACTTATTTCTGAAATTAGATGCAATCATATCTGTGAATCACGCAGCAGCAAACCACCGTAATCTGCATTACAATACATTATCCTGCCACGCTCCCTAACTGCAGTCTACCGCAGCAACAGAAACACTTTGCGGTGACCTGCACCGAGTCTGCCAAAAGCGCCAAGCCATGCTAAGGCAGTAAAGCGACAAAAAAGAACTGCTTTCTGCTGCGAAAAAAGAGCAAATTATAACAAGAGTCAAGTCTCAGCTAATGCAAGACTAGCATCTTCTTGTTCACAGTTTGCATAATTAGATATCATGAATAGGTTTTTTTATTGTTCTAAAAATACTCCTGCTTTGTTTAAATCAGCTATTTTCTTAACAGCATGCCTTTGGTACCAGAATTAGTGAGGTAGTTAGGGCAGTGGCAGAAATAAGGTACTTTTAGTTAACATTTAGAAAAAAAATTCTCTTTATGGACTATTTTCACCCCTCTCTCCTAGCAACTGTCAAAAGAGGCCTAGGTTTCCAATACCATGTTACTGGACTGGCAGCCCACTGGAATGCTGATATGAACTGGGTCAGGGTTTGAGGGTCATAGGGACTCCAGGGCTCTAGCTAAAATAAACATATTACTTTTCTACAATAAGACATTCAGAGCCACTGCAAACATCTTCACAAATTAAAATCCTTAGTACAGTGGTTACTTATACTCCAAATGATAACATTAGGAAGTTCCAAACCAAGGGAAAAAATAAAATACTTTTTTGGTTTCATTGATTTGAATCATACTACCACTTTTCCACTTTGAAAGGGCAAGGAGATAAAGGGACACGCTGCTTGGCTTCCTCACTTTCCACCACTTTGCTGTTTTCCTTCTCATTTACTCACAGTCTGCATGTTACAAAGAACATCTTTCTTTCAGGAGAAGAAGCAGATACCAGGCTCTTTCAATAACTAGTCAAGTCATTAAAACTTTTTTTTTCCCTTTTTTGCCCTTACGCCTGTGAGCCTGAATAGCTGCAGCTGAGAAGCCATGGTGGCAATGACCAATCCTGGGGTCTATCGTGGTATCACACACCAACAGGACCCCCGGAAGGGGAGGCCACGGCAAAATGTTCAATTCTTCCAGTTCCCCAGAAGCCCAGAAATTGGTTTGGAAAGCCATCCCAGCAGCACTGTCACTCTTCTTGCAGGTTGTAGTAGCAGTTGGTCAAAGTGGTCTTTAGCAGATACATCTAGAATTACTATCTCTCAGTCCACCTAGGACTGCCCTGATATCCAGTTTGACAAAATACCCTAAATGGCACCCAAAGATCAAGGCTCATGTTATTTTTTAATATGCCTTACAATACACTTTTAATGTTTGTTTTTAATTTGCATTAATGATCTATAGGCTTCCAGTGACTATGACAACAAAAATGGCACCAAAGCTCTTATTTTATTTTAGCTTTTAGGTATGCATTAAATAAAATGCATTTCCCTCCAATTCTTGTATTTATAGAGAAGTTCTTACTGTTAATGAGATTGTTGGGATCTGGGCATCATTCCTTTTTGTAAGGCATATGATAATAGCGATTATAACAATACTGTGATAAATGATATATTGTGACTACTTCTATTTCTTCTAGAAAAAGTTAGCCCCTAAAACCTCCTGACTATGGTTTCCTGACTATGGTTTCCAGACTACTGGAGCCTGAGAGCTCAATGAAATCATATGACTCATCCTTTCTCCTCCTCAAAGTCATAGGAACAAAGGGAATACATCCTGGGTCAAAGCCTTGATGCATCTCTGATAGACAGCAGGGTGACAGAGGCTGTTAAGATATCACATCAAGAGGGCGGAGCCCGTGGCGCCGCGGGTTCGGATCCTATATAGGGATGACCGGTGAGCTCACAGCGCTCACTGGCTGAGCGCGGTGCGGCCGGTCTCAAAAAGAAAAAAAAAAAAAAAAAAAAAAAAAAAGGATATCACATCAAGAAAACTCAAGACATTCTTTGGGTAGCCACATCTTCTCTTCACAACCAATTAGAACTTGACATCCATGATCCCATTGAAACACTTTGAATAGACGGGCTTCTCAAATATTTGAGGTAACAAGGTTTTTAAGTTCACTATGAAACACTAACTTTTTACTTGATCTAAAACCATTCTTTATAGGGCCGGCCCGTGGCTCACTCGGGAGAGTGCGGTGCTGATAAAACCATTCTTTATATAGATCTGGAAATCTGGGCTTAGGTAAATGAGTATTGATACTTTTTGTGATTTACTTTTGATCAGCTTTCATCTTTCCGGAGAGAAATGTGCTACTTTTGCAGTCTAATCTCAGCAGAGAAACCCTTAAAATCCAGGATCATTTTCCATATCCCTCTTTGGATAAATTTACAGTCTGTTTTGTATTTCTTGAGATGTAGTGACCAGAACTTCATGTAGCAATCCAAATAAGAATAAACCTTGCCGTTGTACAAGAGTAACCTAACACTTGCTCACAGCTTCCAGAATCTCCGAGTGTTGGGTCTCCTATAATCTAAATAAGGTTGTCCTTCATGTTTCCAATGAAAGACACTTTTAAAAAACTAACAACCTTCAGACTTCTACAGATAAAAACTTGAGTGCCTATGTCTCATATTAATATTCGTATATATTCCATTAAAATAACCAGGTACTCTGTGTTTTAATCAGTAATATGAGATGCAGGGTAAATCTATCTATTGTAAATTATTTCAAAGGACATTTTAAAATTTTACTTATTAAACCCAAGAGGTGGAATTTTCCCAAGTATTAGACTCTGTTGAAGCATGAATTTCGACACAGTTTAATTTAATTGTATGTAAGCTCTAGGATAAGTTTTGAGCATATTACAAAGTACCCTATGATCTCTGTTTTCTTATTCAAGGCCTGGCACATCTGTTACTGATTTCTTATGCCAGGAAAGGTGACAGCAATCCAAGTTGGGGAGGGGAGAAGCAGATTGGGATAATTCTGTATTGATGTGTTCAAGGGGAAAAAAATAAAGTTCCATCAAACAGGCACTGATGTGGCACAAACTCCCCTTCCACCCACCCCTTTCTCCAAGGCCACTGCCAACTCACCCTGCATTTCTCATGTTGATTATAAGTAAAGCTTTGACAAGGGGGCATTCTGGGTATCAGACAACCACATTATAATTCTACTGAAAAGTGTTCTTATTGTTTCTAAATTACTGGTTATGCTGAGCAGCCCTGGTGACTTGGGAAGGGAGGTCATTTTGAACAAACACATTTAGACTTAAAGCTGCTCTCCGTAAAAAGGGAAGAGTGACAGATACAGATCACCTGTGTACCTCAATATGCAAAGTGGCTTCTGCTTCAAAAGTGGACCCATTAAATTACTGAAATGCAATTAAAGAGCCCCTAGGATACATGTCAAGAATAACTGTACGATACCCAAACCGAGTTTCATCTCATAGAGGACGCATAACACACTTTTACCACAGCCCCACAAACCAACAGACGCTATGCTTTGTTTCTCTATTGCATTTTTCTGACCTAAAGGGTATATGCTGTAATGGTACCAGTTATCAGAGTTTCCATTATGGTGAACTTCCTGGAAGTGATCTATATTCCAAAGTAAAGGCGAAAACAACAAAAATGTGATTCTTCAAATATTCACTTTATTCATCATATTGTCTTCCCAGAGTCAGTTTGGCAAATGCAATGCAGCTCAGGAACTCAAAGATTTTAAGGTGGCATTGAGAGTCCTGTGTCCAATGGGTATTTTGTATGTTATATGTGTGCTGCCTAATAGCTGTGTATCTCAAATGAGTCTGTGTAATCAACACATCACTTATTTTCTTCCATTTACTTGGCTGATTCCAAGACCTTCTTTAATTCTTCAGAATCTTTGAATTCTGTTTATTGAAGTGCAGATGAAATCACAAAAGCAAGTGATACCTTTCAGAAACAAGGGATGTTATCTGGACTCTAGCAGGTTCAGAATAATAATGGATTTAAGAAGAAAAACCAGAATGTTGTCCACTGTGGGTACCATTCCCAGCAGGTCTGGCCTTGCCCCCTGGAGAAGACCAAAATGTCGGTTTCACTACTCTATTGTGGTCTCTGTTGTAATATGAGAGGATAATAGCTAGTTTGGTTTTTTTTTTGGGGGGGGGTTCAATCAACTGATTTATGATGCAAAAGTGCTGAATATTTCTGGTAAGAGAATGTATTATTCTTTTCTGTTTTTCTCTAAAGTCAAGACCTTGAATATTTGACCAGAAATATTGAAGTCCATCTTGAGTTCTAGATAGTATTGCTGTTTCTTTCACTATAAAAAGCGGCAGACGCCTCTTCAGTTTCTAATCCCCCTATTGTATTTCCCTATTCTGTTTCCCCTCTTTCCTACTGTATTCTAGACAAGTCACGTAACTCTTTTTTTTGTCAGCTTGGGTACCATAGATGAAAAAAGATAGCTTTTTGCTCATTATGAACATGAAGGACCTTTAATCAGTTGTTTTGAATTAAGGGTTGAATTTCTTTCATGTTTTAGAGAACAGAGCATTGAGAATTATATATGTATAAGCTTAAAGAACTAAGTAAGATTTGCAAATGTTGGTAACTGATCATTACGTCACGTATATATATATATGTTGGAAGAGGGACAGAAGGAAGCATGGAAGAGTATAGAACTGAGGAAGGATGGGGAATAATATTAAGGAAAATAGAGTGGTGCTTATGAGGAGTGGATGCATATAATGTGTGAACTGATAAGTACAGACAGCTTCACAAACCACAGCCACACCTACTTGTCTTTGGTGCCCTAGCTAGACCTTAAATGAGTAGCTTAATCAACTCATTTAAATAGGCCAAATAGGCCTCCGTGGCCTCTCCCTACAAATATTCACTTGTCCTATTAAGTGTAAATGGAGAGACTGCCATGGAGTCATCGGAAGCACACTGGGTCCGACACTGAAGACCAGGTTCTGGTCTCAGTACTTCCACCAGCCAGCTGGGTGAACTCTCAGGTCTTGGGGGCTTTCGTTTCTTCTAGAAACTGTGTGTGGACCCAAATAATGTCAGAAGAACTCACTTGGCTATAAGAATCTAAGAGCTTCTGTATTTCTTGACTGCTTTGAAGAGGTTATACAAGACAGAGAGAGTGCTTTCTGGCAGCTGGAATCAAACAGGCCGGCAGCTGAACAGTAATTCCAATATCTGAACATCGACAGGCTGAGGTACTGAGGTGAGTGCAAGGATATTTTGCTGTTTTGAGCATATCAGAGCCACGGGACAAAAACAAAAGCACCTGTTCACAGGTGAGCATGTGCACACACAGAGATGTGTCCTCTCGTGCCCTGGATCTTAATTAAGTTCTATTAATTTAAAAGGAGCATTCTCAGAAAAATTAAAGTTAGGAAGCAGTGTGCAGAAACAGGTCCAAATTCAGATTCAGAATGCCTCAGCACTTCCTATTTGGCAACATCATCGAATTTGGCTGCACTCAGTTTTCTTGGGTCCATAATGGAGACAATACCTATAATCTAGGTGCTTTATGGGAATGAAATGAAGTTATATATTCAAAAGTGCTTCATAAAATATACAGTTTACACAGGCATTATTACTGTTCAATTATAACAGCCATACTTATAGCTAAACCCAAAGCATTCCTTATAAAGCTTGGAGGTCCCATGACAGAAAAGCCTTCCCCAACCCATTTTGAAAGCTATAGGCTCTGTTAATTCAACAACAGGCATTTGCAAAGCATTAGGAAGGAACTCTAGGCTTCATAAACCATGCCCATTCCACCTAAGATGACAAAACTGCCCATAGGAACAAAGAACTGGGATGTCAACACCCACATTTAAAGTCCCCACAGAGATTAAAAGACACACCTAAGGCCACACAACCAGCTAGCAGCAGGAGCCAGTACAGGTTTCTGGGCTTCTATTGCCCAATCATTCTTCCCCCCCCCCAATTTTTCCCCACTAACATTATTTTGGCTTAATCTAGTAACTTTAGGCCAAGTGACAGTTAGTCCCCTGGGTCCCTAGTATTACTTAAAATGTTTGAGGGGAAAAAAAAGGCAATGGAAAGCAAAAAGAGGCCTTAGCATCTTTTCCCCCATAGTGTCTATATTGCTAAATACCATCTAAGATGCCCCCGAACATTGGGGACCATGGGGGTGGAGTGTGGGTGTGAAGACATGTTTATTCAGCAGTTACCAGTGGATAAATTAATTCTTTCTAAAATTTCACTTTGGGGCCAATATTTATCTAAATATGTCACTGTTTAGACCACTAAAAAAAAATGGTATAAAACTTCTGATTCTGATTTCACAATATGTTAATCTATCTTTATTTATTCCTCCCAAATGTTTTTAAAACAATCTCTCTCTGGGACAATTGGATCTTGTATATCCTGTCAAATTTTAGTAGAAAGCAAATTTTTATAACCAAATTATAAAGCTTTCAACACTGAGGCTTATTTATGATGGAAACCTTGACAGAATGATAACTGTAGTGGCTTCAGGGATACATGCTCCAGTGAGGTAGAATTTCCAAATTGGGCAAATGTTAAAATGATTTAGCGTCTACTTTAATGCCCTTCCCTCAACATTGTGTACCATCCCCCCATTTCAAGAGTATTTGATCCATTTTTAGAATTTTTTTTTTTTTTAGATTTGACATAACTTTATACACCACTTGAAAAAAAGACCTTTGTTGCAGATTTTTTAAACTGTAAAACTTGTTCTAGTTTTCCCAGTAATGGGCTGAAAAGCAAGACATGGCAGAGCAGTATCCTACAGACACTTGGTGTTTGATCTTAAATTTAACTCCCATTGACTATGATTAAATCTTCCAGAAGAAAATAACATTTTGCTTTTACCTATGAACCATAATTGGGAGGTAAAGGGGAAACTCAAATCCAACCATTCCTTTTAAAAATCACTATCTGAGTTCAAACATGGATTGCTATGAATAAAACTTCAAGATATCAGACTACTTTTTGCCCATTTGAATAACAACAGGGATTCCTAATACTTTTCTTTCCAAGTTCTTAACAGGCTCCACAGATATAGATTAAGCTTCACAATGAAAAAAAAAAAAGTGACAGAAATTGAGGCACTGATGAAAATAGCTAACTCTTTATAAAACAATTTGTAGCCCAGGACCTGATAGCAGGAATCTCTGCTCCCAGACCATCTCCCCTAATCTAAGTGGTTAATCAGACAAGGACTCCATCAGGGTCTGGAATTGTTCATGTGCTTTGTGGCAGCCGCAAATCCCTGGCCTCGTGTGGAATTAAAATGAATATAACACGAAAGAAGGAGCAACTCAAAAGAAACAGAAAGCACGTCCAGCTGCAAGCTCCCAAGTCAGATGGACCCCAGGGGACTCCAGATGAAGACCATATAATGTGTATGTGAATGTTTTTGAGAGCTTTTTCCTCTTTGGCTTTGTGAAAGAGATGTTGATACCAAACGAATGCAGAAGAGAAAGAAGAAAGAGACGTTAAACATTTGCCTGGCGGGAGAAGGAGCAGAAACAGTAGCAGCCCGCTGTGCCTGAGAACAGAGAGAGGAAATAGCGAAAGAGGAGAAAGTGAAACTCGCCATTTAAGCACCCTTCTCCTGAGCTGACAATCACCAAAAAAGGGCAAAGGGAAAAAAATGGACAGAATTAAATGTGAGCACATGAATTCGAGGGAAGGTAGTGATCTAAGCGGTGTCATCCGTTTTGTACTGTAAGAGTGTCTTTTTACAAATATGATCCTTTGGCTAATGTGTGCTTTTAAAGACATCAATCTCAGCTCCCTTTCTGTTATGTAAAGCTACCAAACCATCTCATTTATCAAATAATTTCCACTGAAACAGATGAAAGAATAATGGAGAAGGAAAACAAAACATCTTTGATGTGCTCCTTTATCTGAAAGTGTGTCAAAGGTCAAAAAAGCAGCACTCCAGAGTCTCTTAAACATGTCATTGTCATAATATAAAAACTGACTTACTAACTTAGATTATTTGGAGAGTTAAGTGCTTCTGTTATTGCAAATTAAACTAATTAGTATCATTTCCTGACAGCTGCAGAGAGTGTTAGCAATTCCACGATTTTTCTTCAGCCGTTCACATGGGATGCACAGAGGGGAGATGGCTTTGTGATTTAAAGGAATGGGATCAGCTTATCATACTAAGGGCACATCATTCCACTCCCAGTAGAGAACAACTTCCACCCCTATTCCTTCCCAGTTCATCCATGATTGTTGTACCATTAACTTATTATATAGGAAGAAGCATACAAATGTGAGGTGTCAGTGGTTTCTCAAATAGCCATGAGATCAAAATATGGTGGAATTTGCCTGTAGTATTTCCTTTTTGTAAATGCTGATATTACGCGCTATATCCTTTGAACCAAAATTATAGCTGCCCATAAAACATGCCTGAACTAATTTCCTACCACTGCTAGCTTAATTGTTATAAAACAGCCTTATAAAGACACTCCGACTGGAGCTTCCAGCATCTGTAAATGAACAGCTAAAGCAAAAGGTTATCTATTTCATCAGCTTTTCTCTGGAGCACATGAACTTCTAACCATGAATCGTTATCAAAGAATAACCATAGGTGCTTTGCAACATTAAACACAGGAAAACTTACATAATGACTTCATTCTACTTGACACAAAAAATAAGGAATTATTCAGACTGGATACTGTCAGCCATAATCTGATCTTCATAGCAATGGGTTTCTATCTACAGTAGTCCCTGCTTACCTGCCGTTTTGCTTTCCACAGTTTCAGTTACCTGCTGTCAACTAGGGTAGGAAAATAGGTAATTACGGTACAATAAGATATTTTGAGAGGGGAAGAGAGAGACAGAGACCACATTTACATTACACTTACTACAGTACATTGTTATAATTGTTCCATTTTCCTATTAGTTATAGTTGTTAATCTCTTACTTGCCTAATTTATAAATTAAACTTTATCACAGGTATGTGTGCATAGGAAAAAAAACATAGTATATACAGGGTTCACTGCTATCTGCAGTTTCAGGCACCCACTGGGGGTCTTGGAACATATCCCCCATGGATAAGAGGGGATTACTGTAGGTTAAAGAAGTGACAAACTTCTTTAAAAACGAACATGAAAAAGAAAAGTAGGAGGAGAGGAGGGCAAAAGAGAATGAAAGAAAATATCTATATAAAAAGACGAAAAGCTAAGGATTTGTAAGAACTATACAGTGGGGAGTTCAGATCATAATGTATTCTGGTACCTCATCCTTGATTTTGCTCCTAACTTTTTATTAACTCTGATCTTTCAGCCCATATTTAATAAAGGAACAGAGGACCAGCAACATCTCTGGGACTATTTAAGGTGAACCAGTTAAGAAATGAAAGAGGGCACTAAGAGCAAGGAGAAAGATAGAGGAACCCCTATTTTGCCCCTGCAGACTCCTTTATTATATAAATAATTGACACTCTTCCAATTGATCAAAACTTCTTATCACATTTCAAAAGCAATTATTGTGTTTTCTTCACTGTTTAAAGTTGCTGTCCGCCTAGGAAAAACTGAGGGATGCTGTTTTAGTCCATTTTGTGTTGCTATAATAGAATACCTGAGACTGAGTAATTTATAAGGAACAGAGGTTTATTTGGCTTATTCTGGGACAGCTGCATCTGGCATGGGCCTCAGGCTGCTTCTACTCATGGTGGAAAGTGGAGGGTGGGTACAAGCAGATCACATGGTGACAGGAAGCAAGAGAGAGAGAGAAGGTGCCAGGGTCTCTTAAAGCAATGAGCTCTCACGGGAACTAACAGAGTGAGAACTCACTCATTAATTCCCCCACCCCCAGGAGGAGCATTAATCCATTCATGGGGGATCCGCCCCCATGACTCAATCAGTTTCCAACACTGCCACATTGGAGATCAAATTTCCACATGAGTTTTGGAGGGGACAACACATCCAAACTCCATCAGATGCCCAGAGAAGGAGCAGTGGGACTGGGATCTAGACCTCACCATTAGGGTCACCAATTAAAGGAGAATCTCTGAGAAGGTGGCATTCGTATTTTTTAAAACCCCAGGGTGATTGCGGTGTGCGGCAGGATAAAGAGCTTAGGGTCAGCCAGTCTGCAGAAGAGCTAAATGGCAAGGCGGTGAGCAGGATAAATCTTTTAAGATCTCCAAATTGTAATTGAAAGACAGGGGGAGTACCAGAAATATACACACCCTTGAGCCTAGCAATTGTACTTCCAGGAAGATATCCAGGAAGATATCCTACATACATGAGTAACAGGATACTAGTCGCATTATTATGTGAAATAGCAAAAGACTGAATTAAACCTTAAAAGGCAATTGGTTAAATAAATTATGTATAGGCACACAATGAAACACTACACATATGTTAAAAAGATCTGTAGGAGACAATGTGAACCAGCCTTAAGATAAATTATTAACCTTAATAAGCAAGAGAGAAGACAGTATATATGATGCATTATCATTTTTGTAAAAAAAAGAAGAAAATGGGGATATATGTATTTGCATAATCATAGACTATCTATGGAAAGATACATAAAAATCTGGTAACCATAGTTGCCATAGTTATCTCTGGGGAGAGAATTTGAGCAACTGAGGTTCAGAAGGAGGGAGACTTTTCACTACATGCTCTTTCATACTACTCCAATTTTTTTTTCAGTGTGCAGGGTAAAGATATTGTCTCTAACATTAATTGATTTAAAAAATTAAATCTCTTTAGTAAGCTATGTTCTATTACTTTAATTCTTCTAGAATGTTACATTGCTATCACATGCACAGTTGCATTTCTGTAACTTACACCACAAAAAAGTCCTCCGTCATTTTTTTTTTTTTACATGAAACAAACTGATAACGCTATGGACTTAATTCTTTCCTTGTGAAATCTTTGTTAAAATTGTCAGCTTTTTCTGGTGGTATTTACCCAGTTTGACTCAATACAGTGGAACTGTTGCTCACTGGGCCCCTACTAGGGGCAGGTTGTTTCAACAGTGCTGTGAGGATATACAAAATGAATGTTCTTACCACAGTACCTGGGACATAGGAGGTGTTCTCGGCTTTGTTAAACGATAGAATGATGTAGGAAAGAAAGAGACAAATAAGGCATAGAAATATCAAAGATTGAAGTGTGGATAAGGCGAGTCCATGCCAAAATTCTCACTGGTCCACAGCAAAATGAGAATAATAAGAACCTGAAGTGGATTTTTTGAAAGCTAAGTTTATTCAATGATAAATGTCTATTTTTGTGGGACCCTCTATATTTTGTATGTTATAAAGTCCTTTCTTTTGTGGAATTATGTGATAATAAACAGTAATTGTTGATTTTTATTTTTGGTAAAATAAAAGTTTGGCATAACCTGTGTTGAGGCTCCAAATTTTACCAGTCCATGATATATAAGAGTTTGGTAACACTGAGAGAGGCCAAAGGTTATGGAGATGTCAGAATAGAATAACAACAATGGAAAAAAGACTTTCTGTCAATTGGTTACTTTTTATTAGTCTATTTTCTATCAATTATTCTACATAAGACATTATTTTTAAAGTACATAAAAATAAGCATTAATAAGTATACATTTTCACTAAAATTTGCTCTTTTAAAGATTTATGTAAAACTTCTACTTTTTAAAAAAATGTTTCACTTGGAAATACAAGGGTATTTCAGAAAGGTTGTGGAAAAATGGAGTTAAAGATAATATAAATCTTTCCATGAACATTTTGAAGATCCCTCATAGTAACTATTCTAGAACAGTGATTTTAAGAAGGTTAAAAATGAACCCAAAGGTAGTAAACCAAAGTGCCATGAGTAAAGATTTTAATTTGATTAGAGCCATAACAGTAATATGAACTCCTTCAATTCTCAATGACCACTTAAACCCTCGCTACCAGGAAGGCCTGCCCATTATTAATCAAAAGGAAAACAATATTAATATCAATTTGAATTTGTGAAAAACTGTTGACTACAGGTCCCCCCCCCCCTCCCCAAAGACTAATTTTTTCTCTTTGAGGCTCATTGGCCTATTGTAAATCTGTATGGCTGCTTTGGGAGGGAACACATAATCAAAGGAATGATCCAGTACACTAGGAATTAAATGACTCACTGGAATCCAGTTCAATTTAGGAAGCATCTACTGAGTGTCTATGACATGACAAATACTGTGCTAGGCACCCAGGATACAGAATGAATGATACCTGGCCCCTTTCTGACTGCAGATTGTTCAGTCTACCCAGGATTTATGTATATATGTAGTTAGCCATAATCCATAATACTAAATTTGTGTTCTGCTAGAAAGACGATAAAGTACTATGGAAAGAAAAGAGGTATGGAGATGGGTAGGTCTACCCATGTCAGGGAAGCTTTTGAAGGCTTCTAGGAGACAGCTGCTTTTAAACTGGATCTTGAAGGGTGGATGGTGGAAAAACCACATTTTATACTGTTTTAGCAATTACTACAAAGAATGAGATGATCTATTAATGAGATTTTTTTTTTTTATTAAAACATGAGCATCTTAGTTTAAAGGCTCTACCTTATTCAACTTTGTGTCTTCCTAGCACTTAAAACCAGGGCTATTACATAACAGGGACTCAGTACATGAAAAGAGGAATTGGATAAGGAACAAAATAAATTTTTAAAAGGGCATATCTTTAAAACATGAGATTACAGTCCCCCAACCTTTAACATACAAGATCAAGAAGGACAACTCTGAGGAAACTCTAATATGTGACACCTAGGCATGATTTGTCAACTACCTAAAAAAGTACGGGGTAAACAGTTTTGAAACATGCTTTCTACTCTGAATTTAGTAATGAAATTTAATTATCATCTTTTTGTCCCTGGTAATTAAATGTCTAACCTTTTAGACGTCTGAATTCTGGGGCCTGACACAGTTTGAGTATTTGGTCTTACTTGAGGCTAATGACTTTATGCAGCTTAAAAGAGGGTATAAAATGAATGGTCAATAAATGTGATTGACTGGTAGCAGTGTCTCTTGCTTAGAGAAGTTAAAGCACATCCAACTTAAAAGAAAGGTCCTTGTTTTGTTAGATCTTTCCACTAGGAAAAAGAAAAAAATTTTCCTCTCCTTCTCTCTCTCTTTTCTTCCCTCTCTCCCTCCCTCCCTTTCCTCTATGTTTGCCTTAACTTCTCAAAGATTATTCTTGCAGCCTTTGTTCATTTATTTTTATTCTCTTTCCCAATAGGTAGTTCTGGAATCTCACCAGTGTACACGTTCATTTTCTGTTTGAATTGGTTCACATACACACCTTCCATCCCCTCAGATGAAAACTGAGTCCATCTCTTTTTCCCCATTACTTTCTTTCTTGGGTAGCACCCTTAAATACCTAAATGATTGTGTTGCTGTTTTATACGCTTATTTTAGTGACTAAAACAGAAACCTCACCCCCTTGTCAACACCCTACTCTCAAGCATTGTGATGAAATATTGCACAGGCAGCGAATGAGCTACTTGAATGCATGACAGTACTCTACTATTTGAAAGAGAATAAGGCTTCAAAAAAGGACACCTTAAACAAAGAGGTATTTGATTATTGGTAACATGACAACAGCAGCTCTACTCTGATACTGGACCAGAACATACTTCATGTTTTCAAATGTGGTCAGGTCAGTTCTCATTTTTATAGCCCTGGAGAACCCATCACCTGGACTCATTTTCCACACTGCCATCTCCATGATGCCATTTACTATGAAGTCTGGCTCATGTTTGCAGTGTCAGAGAGGTGCCATTGTCTATTTTTACACAAAAGATCAAAGAAACTACTACTCTCTTTTGAGCCAGTCATCCATTTTTTAAACAGACTGGGTAGAAATTTAAATGATACCCTGTAACAATTCAAAACTCACTCTGTTCTATAAGGAAACGACACATATTTGTGGTGTAGTCTCGTACAGATTCAAAAGCAACAGTGGTGGCTCTGAAGGAGCTCTAATGGGCTTTTGGATAATAAACATGTATGTTTTATTAACTGCCTAAATAAGCATTAGCATCATAGATTTCACTGCAGGCTATATACAGCCCTTCTTTCAGGATCCCAGACATGGAGACAATTATCAATTCTTTTGCAAAGTAATTTATCCAGGAAGGAACATGTTAAGAAATGATTCTTATGCTAAAATTTGTCTTTTCTGAAGATGTTTCCCATGTAGACTAATGGAAATTTGGCCTAAGTTACAGGAAGGGGCTGGACAGCAGCAGTGTATAATCAGAAAGTTTGTCATTTATTAATTTAATAATTGTTACTAAGCAAAACTTTATATTTACAGAAACATTTTCTCATTCTTTGTAATAACTCAATAGGTTGGCTACTAATGCCATTCCCCTCTCACAATTGGGTGGCAAACAGAAAGGAGTGTAATGGAAGTGAAGACAGCTCTTTTGGTGGATTTAGTGTTTGCCTTAAGGGTCTCTCTTCTAAACAAATTAACAAATGGAGGCAGTTAATGAAGAGCTACTATATGCCAACACCTAGATAGTTACTTCATTTTGTGTTAAAATATTCAATCTTTTTTAAATTAAAAAACAGTGCTTAATATTTATTATTATTACAAGAACAAGACAGATTTTAAACCAAATAAAGAAATAGTCATAAGCAAATAGGATAAAACTTCTATATAAAAAAAAAAAATCTATAACTCCCCCTTCCCAAAGATAACCACAGCAAACCTCTGGATATACATCTCCTTCTGGCCTCTACTTTTCTCTTCTTCTTCTTCTTCTTTTTTTTTTTTTTTTTTTTGTATATCCTTTCATACTTTCACTTGAATGAGATCAAAATACATATACTTTTCTTAGATTTTTTTGTTGTTAAATGACTCACGTGCATCATTGTTTTAATCAGGTGATTGCAAAGAAGAAAGTTAAAATAAATTGCACCACATAAATAACCAGTGTTAATGTTAAGTGAGCATAGTTCTACATAGTCCCTTCCTTTCTTTCTCTCTCTATATGGTCTCTATTACTCTCTTAAATGATTGCATAATATTCCACTGTATAATTTAGGTACCTCTATTTAAGGATAACTAGTTTTATTCCGGTTTTGTTATTACCATGTACAAATATATTTTCTAGTATTCATTTCATCATGCATTTGTCTAACAATTTCCCTAGGTTACATTTTTAGAAGTAAAATTTCTGGGTTAAATTTTGAGGTATATTGCCAGGTTGCCTTCAAGAAAGGCAAAATATTATATTTCATTGTTGTGAATTGATCTGTAATTATCAGTGAATCTGGGCATCTTTTCATATATTTATAGGTCATTTGCACTTCTTTTGTGCCTTGCCTGTTCATGCTTTTGTCTATTGTTTCTGTAATAGTGTTCATCTTTGGGTTTTTTTTTTTTTTTAGCTGATCAGTAAGAGATCTTTATATATTTAGGAAAATATCTCTTTGTCAAATGCATTGCAGTGTTTTTTTCTTGTCTGTTCTTTGTCCTTCTGATTTGTTTATGGCACTTTTATCATAAAACAGCTTAGAAATTTTATGTTACCAAATCTTTTAATCATCCCTTTTATATTTTTTGGCATTGGTGCATCATCCAATTATTAAAAAAAAATTACCTTACATGCTCTCATTTTTCACATTTGAAATATTTAAAATAATTTTCTAGAATTTACTTTTATATATGGTTTCAGAAGGGGTCAAACTTTTTTTCCACAGTTTTCTATCAATTGTCTTCAAACAGTTTAGTGATCTGAAACACCACTTTTTTCATAAGAGTTTAAATTCCTGTATATTCTGTGGTATGTCTCTAGACTATTCTGTTTCATTAAGCTATCTGCCTATTCTTCTATTAAGTCTCCACATATTAATTGCCAGAACCTTAGGTTCTATTTAACTGTGTGAAAGGGAAATTTTTACCTCATTATTTTTTTTCAAAAAATTGTTTGACTCCTCATGTATTTGTCTTTTATGTGAATTTTAGAATAAATTCCTTAAGTAACATCGCCCCCCTCCCCAATTCCTTTGGCATTGTTAACTATTTAATGTTAAGAAGCTAAAGGATTTGTAAACTAGGCATTATTCTTATTGATCAAAACTCACATGAAATCTGGATGCTGTGTTTCAATAAAAACACAAGAATTCTATAAGATCTTTAGGTAAAATTATTCAACAAATATTTATATATCTCTGGCATAGCATTCTTTTTAATTATGTTTTCTGCCATATATTGATACAAATATAAGACTTTAAGAACATAAGAATGTTTAAGTTTATGTTATGGTTTATAATGTTGCATCTCAAATCAAAGTAAAATAATTCATAAAGTTTTGTCACTCTGTTACTTATCATCTAACTATACTGGTTCCCATGCTTTGGGGTACTGTAAATGAATATAATGAATATCTGCAAGTAGAATGCAGATAGTATTCTGTTCTGTGTGCCAAGCAGGGTGAAAAAAAATGGAAGCTCAAAATGTTTTCTCCCATCTAACAGCAGCAACACTGAGCCCCTGGTACTCCTCAGCCTCCACACATGCTTCAGGATTCAGTTTATCAACTGTCAATAGGCAAATGCATGTTTTTCTTTTCCCATGAGCTGATTAAAGTTGTGGTCTCTAGTAATTCATGACATTCCATTGTATTTATTTCTGCTGGAATTTTCAGGCTGAATTACTGTAACTAATATACCACTAAGTCTGTGCTGCAAAACCCCTGACCTTTTGAATCCTCCTTTTTAGCAGAAAATTGGCATAAGAAATTTCAACACAATAAACACTTTAATTTATTTCTTAATCTTGATCCAGAATTCATATGGTTCAATTTAATTATGTCAGAGGCTCTTTGCCACCAGTATCAGTTTGGATTTAAGGGGTTATGAGGATTGTGACAGGAGAAAGAGAGATGAGATAATTCTATTTGCAGCAGATTATTAGGGGGGAAACAAAAACATAAAATGTGAAATCCTTGTTCTTTTCTAAAATAATTTGTGCCCACAGTTCAATTCGATCACATGGATTTTCTGGCCTCCCAAACCATATGATTTGAGAATTGTTTTAATCTTTCACATGTGATTGAAGAATCTTTATGCCCACCAATCTATAACAAAATAATGGTATCCATAGCCCTTCTATGTAGAATTGGGAGAGATTCTGAAATAAGACATGAAGTGGAGGCAGCAGGATGGGGAGGTATGCACAGAAGCTGGTAGGGATATTGCGGGTATAAACTCTTTTGACTTATTTCTTCTATTTTAGGGGTTGGCATTTTTTTTTTTGTAAAGGGCCAGACAGTTTTGCAGCTGAGGTATGGTCTCTCACATGTTCTTTTTCTCATTATTTTGTTTTTTTGCTTTTGTCTTTACAACCCTTTAGAAATGTAAAAGCCTCTCTTACCTCATAGACTATTCAAAAACAGGCCAGGGGTTGAATTTGGCTCACTAGCTTAGATTTCCAACCTCTTTATGGAATCACTGGAAGAAAAAGTCACATGTAAATTACCAGACTGTGAGATGCTGCATCACAATACTACCTTATGTTCTGATTCTGCTTTACAGTTTACCTAGCACATCTCTGAGCATTGTCCCATTTGATCCTCAAAATAATACTTGTGGCAGACATCATTATTCCTACATCACAGGAGAGAAAACAAGCTCAGTGAAGTAGGGACTTGCCCCAAACTACACAGATAATAAGGGGAAAAGCCAGGAATGAATGTGTGTTGTGATTCAAGTTTGTTGCTCTTTCTGTCAAACTCAGACTGAGTAGGAGGAAGAGCTGATAGAAAGAAAATGAGACTGAGAAAGCTGCTAGCTCATGACTAACATGTCTGTCTTCTGGGACTCCCAAGCTTTAACTCAAATAAAAACCCAAGAACATACATTTCCCACTTTTTTCACAGTACAGTGGCCCTAAGGGTTTAGATAGATTACCACATCAACTTGCAGCCAACTCAGGATTTTGGAAAATCTCTAGTTAGCTCATAATTCCCACCTACACCAATAAAAATGATGCGATTTGTGCTTTATTAATGCTTTGAAAGACTGAGCAAGGAACATATTCCAAAATACTGTAGTTGAATTGAGGGAGTAAGAGAACAACAACTGTTCGTTTCATCAGCCTGCCAACAGGAGTCCAAGCAATGAAATATAACAGAATTGTTTGGAAAGACACGTTAACTCAACTTGTGTGGCCCAGAGGCTAATCAGAGTCTACATCATAAAGAATAGGCAAAGGTACATATGGGATTCATTCCTGCATTTTTATGGGTTAGAGACATGAAGTGTGTATCCCGTTACACAGCAGAATAACACTAGTATGCGAGAGATAAGGTCCAAGAAATACAGTAACTTTATGGACTATATTGTGATATCTTTTTTGCCATACATTATAGGCCAAAATTGTTTAGTGACATTTATTTTTTTATTTGGATTTTTATTCACTGCTTCCTATATTTAAAAGTGCATATCTTTAAAAATATGTCACCCTGATACTTATTAAATGAGTGCTACCAGAATGCTGTGACCACTGTGGCTTCTGCAACTTGAAAATGTGGAAACGCTGGAGAAGGTTCAGAAAAGACTATGAAAAATAAAAGTACTGGAAAAATAAAGGCTGGGAACAAGATTAAAGGGATTTATTTTTGCTAAGGTTTAAAAATATTTAAGAGCAACTGATGCAGCAATTGGTGATCACTTTAAAGATTTTCATACAGAACATACAGAACAATCATTTTCTTTCTGAAACAAGAACACAAGAAGAGAATCTAGAACTTTGATTTCCAATTTGTGGGCTCCTGACCTGGTGAGGAAGACAGTGAGGGGGTTTGCCACTGAATTATTTCAAGGGATACTCAAATTTATTTTATTTTATCAAACACTAAGTACAAAAAGTACAATGATTTTTTTTTTAAAAGAGGTCTTTGTTTTTTAAAAAGTTGAGAACCACTGATCCTAAACACAACATTTGGAATGTAAGTGTAGTATACAAATTAACTTCCCGCAATAAGAATTATTAACTGACAAGCATTAAAATGTACTTTGTTAGACTTATTAAAATAATTAATACCACTATTATTTCGAGGTGACATAGGAGTTTGTTTTTTCATATATTTATTTCACAATTATTCACTGAACACCATCCATGCACCAAGCACGTGCTAAGCCTGGAGCTACATACAATAGGGTTGCAGCGGTTACAGTCTCTGGAATCATGTCACTCATGGTCTCTCATTGGCTAGTAGAATATATTAACTCATGCTTAGTATATGCAGTCACTTCCATTCCTATAATTCTATTATCTTCAACTTAATAGCAAAGAATAACAGATTTTTAAAAGGAAAGATGAATGTTTACTTGTGAGGCTTATTTCTGAATTCAATATGAGATTGTAACCAATACTGAATAAAGGAGTCTCCTTTAAAAATCCTGAATTTTATTTCCCATTTGTGGAATGGCTAAATATTTACTCATGTGAACAAACGTCACATGAATGTTTCCTATAGTTGGTTTTCATCTAGACTCCAGTTTCTTAAAGCATTACAGAGGGGAAAATTTACCTCCTGCCCCTCCCCCTATCTGTTCTTTTTCAGGGTAAAGGTGGAGATGGCTGTAGTTTTTCAGTAGTAAGTTGGCTTCATTCCATAAAAAGATGATGATTTAATCTCCAATTATTCACTGAGCTTTCAATTCACTTAGAGGCCTTCATGATGATAAATTTTCTTTAAAGAACATCATAAATTTATATCTTAATGGACTTGCCACGTGAAGTCTACAATTACAAGATAAATAAGAGATATTCATCTCTTCTATTTAAGGGCTGGACCCTATGATATAATCTTTTTTAAAGTTTATCCTTTTTCCTTTTTCTTTTTCTGTACAATTTGGAGTTATCTTTGATATCACAGACAGCAAAAGAAAGAGAGAAGATTTGTCATCTTTTCTCAAAAAGTATTAGGAACAATGCTTTTCAACTCAGTTGAAAGTTCTTAAAATACCTTACCATATATACTTAAATCTGCAGAAATATCTAGATGTTGTCCCAAATCTCTGTTGCTTATGGTGAATACTGTTTATTGAGCACTTAATCATGAGCCAGGAACTGTTCCAAATACTTCACATGTATTATCTCATTTAATCCTGGTAACAACCCTATAAGATAGATAATGCTATTATCCCCATAATACAGATGAAGAAACTGAAGCTCAGAGATGTTGAGTAATCTGTCCAAAGTCACACTGGTAAAGCCAAGTTTTGAGCTCTGGGAGTGGCTCTTCACCACATACCCTACAGTGCTTCCTAAGAAAAAAATGTTTGGGTTTCTTTTGAGGCATTCTAATTTGGACACAATCTAGAAATGTTAGTCAAATTGTTTTAAAAAGTCTTTATTTTTAGAATGTCTACTGTGGTATATTCAATAATGGAGTACAGATGCTCCTTGGTTTACAATGAGATTACATCCCAGTAAACCCATCAGAAGCTGAAAATATTTTAAATCAAAAATGGATTTAATACACCTAACCAATCAAATATCATAGCTTAGCCTAGCCTACCTTAAATATGCTCAGAACATGTTTGCCTACAATCGGGAGGAATCATCTCAAACAGATCCTATTTTATAATAAGGTGCTGAATATTTATGTAATTTATCAAATGTTGTACCGACAGTGAAAAACAGCACCACTGTAAAGTAAAAAAATCATTAGGTTGAACCATCATAAGTCAGGGATCTTCTGTACACCACAGCAGTAAAAAATGAATAAACTATATAGCTAAATATATCAGCATAGGTGAATGTCCACTTAATGTGGAATAAAAAAAATACACAATGGCTTAATTCATATAAAGTTCAAAAACATGCAAACTAAACAACATAATAATAAAACTTGAGGGAATCCTATAAACAAAATTTAGGATAGAGTTATCTCTGGAGGAAAGAGAGGGGAATATAATTTGGAAAGGCTATATAGGGCACTTCAAAGTATTGATAGTAGGTGCACAGGTTTTTTTATTTTAATCACTAATATATGTTAAATATTTTTAAATGTATGATATTTCATAATTACATATTTTAAGAAAATATCATTATACAAATGCAAGGAAATATTTTATTGCAAAATGGGTTGCAACAAGGTTTCAATCCAGCATCCTATTAATTAACATTTTTCTAATTAGAATTTCTATACACTCTGATGACATTTAGTCACTATAAGACTTGACAGATCTTTCGAATTATAACAGAATAATTAAATCATGTCTAATATAGCATAGTTGAGAGTATACTTTCTGGTATTTGCATTCTTTAAAACTGTTTGTCAACATAAGAAAAATATGGTGACCATTAACAAATCTATGTAAATTACCACCACTTATCATTCCTCATTGCCATTGGAAAATAGCATTTACTGAGCAACACCCTAACTTTTACCATCCTTAGGGAAGATAATCAATATTATTTTATTCTTTGTGACACTTATTCTTAATTAGGGCAAAGCTAACTATTTTTAACTGATAGCTTAGGGATCATAGCAACTGATCTGTGGTATCAACCCCGTTAGTCACGCAGTTACTTCTAGCTTTGGCTGATGTATTTCTGACCAAATGGGTAGTACCTATGTCCTACTGCTTTTCCAAATATTCCAGTGATCTTGGCGGGTGTTTTTTGTTTGTTTGTTTATTTGTTTGTTTTAGTTTTTATATTCTGGTTAATGAACCCATCTTTATTCATGGTTCCTGTTTTTCTCTAAAAGGGCATTAAGTAAACTAATAACATATTCCAAACTATCATTTTACTTGATCTACAGATGTGGCAAAATTTTGTCATTCAGTGGGGATTTCTGGGGAGTAAACTAAGCAAAATAATAAGGGAATTGATTGGCTGTATATAGGCTAGCCAAGGACTTGATTATTGACATGGCTAGCACCATGATCACTAGTAGCATTAAACTGGATTTAAAAACACTTTTGTTTATATAAGCAAGAGATATTTTATTACAGAAAATTAAGATCTCAGAAAAAAAAGAGAGAAAAGAAAAACAATTAAATTGCCCATAATTCTGTCGGTTGTGTTAAAATTTGTATTATACATCTCTGGTCTTTTTCTATTCTTCCATTTTTATGAGTGGATGGGTATAAATACTATACCCATCTACTTATAACAACAACAACAACAACAACAAAAAAAAAACAACCCCAGAAGTAGTAGTATAAAGGTGTGCTTCAAATTGCCCATAACTCTACCAGTTGTGTTAATATTTATATTATATATTTCTGGTCTTTTTCTGTTCTTCCATTTTTATGAGTGAATGGGTATTAAAACTATATCAATCTACTATAAGAACAAAAGGTCAGAAGTAGTAGTATACAAATGCACTTCAGCATATGATGGGGTTACTTCCTGATGAACCCATCATAAGTTGAAAATATTGTTAAGTTGGAAATGAATTAAATACCCCAATAAACCCATGTTAAAATCGAAAAATCAAAAATCAAACTGTCGTTAACTCAGGGACCATCTGTAATCCTATACAAGTCATATTGCACTGTACATAAGATACCCTTGCTCTTCTGGACTTCTAGACTCCTATTCAGTATCCAGGAAAAACAAAACAAAACAATTTTTAAATGCCATCAATTCTTGACTGTTACTTCTCAAATATGAGCATGAATTTAATAGACTAACAACAGTGCCATCCTAATGTTCATATGTGAGTTCTCTAAATGCAACTGAACTGCATGCACAGGTGACCTGAACACAAGGAATGAGGGCACACAGTGGCAGCCTTCCTGGAGCCCACTTCATTTGCCCTCACCTCTGACTTTCAACCCCTCCCACTCTTTCTTCCCTGGCTATTTTCATGCTTGGAGACAAAAGACTTATGGTTAAAAAGTATAACTTTTATTTTTTTCCAATTACTTTCAAAAGTGCAAAATCCTGAAATCATCACTGTTCAGGGCCACTGAGGAGTAGGAATTGATTTATTCTATCAATCCATTTTTAAAAATTATTCAATCAATCCATTCAGTGAGTATTTTCTTGGGCACCTGCTAGTAAGATAGCCATACACTGTGCTAGATGCTGAGAAGAACACAGAAGAAAAACTAAATGTGATTCCTACTAAAAAATAAATAAATTAATTGTGGAGGCAATACTAAATAAATTATATAATTAAAAACAATACAAATATAGTACACAATTATTTAAAAGTATAGCACAGATATAATGCTATAGATACCCAACATAGACCTTTATTTTATTTTATTTTTATTGAAACATAATTGACTATACATATTTGTGGGGTACAGAGTTGACAATCAGTATTTGCATACAATTTGTGATAATCAAATCAGGATAGTTGGCATATTCATTATAAAACATTTTCATTCCTTGTGTCCATTAACCAATTTCTCTCTAACCCCCCTTTCCCCCTTCTCCCCCAATTAACCATGGTTCTGTTCTCTCCTTCTGAAAGTATGACAAGTTATTGTGTTTGTTCTTTCTTTCATATGTCTTTATTTTAAAAGAATTTTTTAAAAATCCTATGTATCCTAAAATTTTGTGTTATGAACCATTAAAGAGTTAACTAGGGTCCAAATTTTGTTTAAGATACTCACTACATTTTATCAAAATAATATCACATTATTTAAAAAAGCACTGCACTTTAAACAAAATTTTAGCAAATCAAATCCAACGATACATAAAAGTTTTAGTGCATCATGACCATGTGGGGTTTATCCCAGGAATGCAAAGATAGGTTGACATTAGAAAATCAAACAAACTAAAACAGAAAACACATATAATGATCTCAATAAATTCAGAAAGAGATCTAACAGCCATTTCTGGCAAAAACTCTCAGAAAACCAGGAAAAGAAGGGAACTACTTCAACCTGATTGGGGGGGGGGGCCTTATTTAAATAACCTATAGCTAACATTGTACTTACTAGTAAAAAAATGAAAGCCTGAATTCCTTAAGATCAGGAATAATTCAATTATGTCTTCTATCACCACTTCTATTCAACATTGTACTGGAAATTCTAGCCAGTGCAATCAGTCAAGAAAAATAAATAACAGACACCCATATTGGAAAGGATTATTCACAGACAACATGATCATCCTTGTAGGAAATCTGATGGAATTTACAAAGAGCCAGAATAAGTTCATCAAGGTTTCTGATTGTAAGATTAATACATAAAAATCAAGTGTATTTCTATATATTAGCAATAAACAATCAGAAATTGAAGTTAAAAAGCAATACTATTTACAATAATATCAAAATACAGAATACTCAGAAATAAAATTTGGCAACAGATATGTAAGACCTGTGTGCTAAAACTATAAAACATTGTTGAGAGAAATTTAAAAAGACCTAAATAAATGAAGAGGTAAATTGTGCTCATGGGCCAGAAGACTCAATATTGGTGTAATGATAATTAGATCAACAAAACAGAGACTCCAGAAATAGACCCACACATGCATGGACAATTTTTTTTTTTTATTACACAACAGTGCATCGGCAATCGAGTGGAGAAAATATAGTTTTTTTTTTCAAGAAAGGGTACTAGAATAATTGAATAGCCATATGCAAAATAATAAACTTCTATCAATACATCATACTATATTTTAAAAATTAATCCAAAATATCTCTCAGACCTAAATGTAAAACATAAAACCTATAACACTTATAGAAAAAATCATAAGAGAAAATCTTTGTAACTTTGAATAGTATCTTAGGTACAACATCCAAAGCATAATCCATTAAAAAAATAAAATGACAAATTGTACTTCATCAAAACTAAAAAATTATCTCTGAATGACACTGTTAAAGAATGAAAAGACAAACCCCAGACTGGAAGAAAATATATTCAGAGTATACAACTGATAAAGGGCTTGTATCCAGAATATACATAATAAAGAACTCTTAAAACTCAATAATAAGAAAACAAACCTATTGAAAAAAGAGGCAAAAATATTAAACAACCACTTCACCAAAGACAGTATATGGATGGCAAACAAGTACAAGAAAAGATATTAAACATCTTTAGCCATTGGGAAATGTAAATTAAAATCAGAATGAGATATTGCTACACACCTATAAGAATGTCTAAAATGAAAAAGACTGACTATATCAAGTGTTGGTGAGGATAAGGAACAACTTGAACTCTCATAGACTTCTAGTTGGAGTATAAGACAATTCAACCACTTTGGAAAATAGTTTGCAGGTCTCTTAAAAATTTAAACACCCACTCACCATATGAATTAGCTATGCCATTCCTAAGTGTTTACCCCCCAAAAAAGAGAGCATATGTCCACACAATGATTTGTACATGAATGGCTGTAGCAAATTTATTTGTAACAGGCAAAAATTGGAAATGACCCAAATGTCCACCAATAGGTGAATGGATACACAAATTGTGATATATCCATACAATGGAATAGTATATAGCAATAAAAAGGGATAAGAAAACTTTGGCGAGTTATGACTAAGTTAACTACCTTGATTGCGGTGATGGTCTCACTAGTGTGTGTGTGTGTAGATATCCAAATAGATATCACATATCAAAACCTATGAAAGTGCACAATTTAAATATATGCAGTTCACTGTATGTCAATTATACATCAATAAAACTGTTAAAAATTCTAGAGGTCCTATGACTTTGTGCCCTTAATCAAAGTCTCCAATTATGTTTGAAATGCTATTTCTCCCAAATGATACTAACTATAATTGGAAAATTAAAAATTCATTGGCTGCATTATGAATTATTTTTAAGTACAGAGTGCAAAATGAACAATCTATTAAAATTATGCCCTTTTAAAAAAACTTTGAAATGATATCCAGCCAGACTATAAAAATCTAACAAGAATAGCATTATGTGAAACTCAAACTGGAATAAAAAAATGAAAATTATGTACATGTCCAAACAAGAATGTACATAGAGTCCCTGTATAAAATTCTGAACAAGCTTTTCTCTTGGTGCAGTTCTAACCCTATGATGAAAAATATCTTTTCCTAAAGTGTATAATTACCCTCTGTCACTCTTAAATCTCCTCTGGTGTCTAAGCTCGCTTAATAATGGTGAACAGATGAGTAGAAATTAAAAATAAAGGCCTTCCTACCAATTTAGCACCCTGCACATAATGTACCTATAATGATAGTTTGATTGCCAGTGCCCATTATTTTGTTGCTGGCTTTTTTTTTTTTTTTTTTTTTTTTTTTTTTT